>NC_135289.1:5751338-5971338 GCF_051311805.1 Agelaius phoeniceus | reverse complement strand
ATTGAGGACCATAAATGTTCCAGTATTTATTTTGTATGTAGGTTCTGTATATTGTATTATATTATATTAAGTTTTTTACTATTTAACTTTTCTCTGTGTAGAAGCTTTACAAGATCCTTTGGACAGGCTGGTTGTTGTTAATACCATCTGGGACATCTGGGATAGTCTAAATTATTTCAAAATCATAAATCGCCACTAAGAGATGTTCTGTCTGCTACTGCTGCTTTTACTAACACGTTTTGCTTACAGGCTTTCTTTGCATAGGGACAATGCTCCAAAATCCTTGTGTAGTTCACCATTGCCAGGTGAAACTTCCTTTAGCTGTGTTTTGCAACCCTAAACGCTTTACAATGTATTTTCTAAACCAGTCTGTGTTTTAGTCAGATAAGGTCCAGGGAATATGGAGCTAGGTCAGTTCACATTTTATTTGTTCATTAACAAAAAGGTCTGGATGGAAGTGAAATAAAACTGAAAAGGCAAATGTTTCTCTGCCTATACACCATTGAAAAAGCTGATGCTTTGAGAATCTTGATATCTGCAAAATTTTTCTGTAGACTTCTCTGTTGCTATTGGATTCTGGACACCTGCTCCCTCTAGAATAAAATGGTAATGCCCACCTTGTATAGGTTTCATTAAGAAAGCCATAAGAGTTTTTCTTTTGCCTGTAGCATTGCAATGGACCTGTTATTGTGCTCTGAGTGATGGGGTTGTTGGGGTGGGAAATGGATAGGAGGCCTTTTATGCAGGAAAGATTGCTGCCATCATGTGCTTTAAAGTTTTATGGGACTATAGGCAGTAAAAGTCATAATTCTCCTAGAAGCAATACCTCCTGTCCCTGAAATTCTGGTAAATAGGAGATCACACTGAATAGGAAAAATGAATTCTCCAGAAAATGAAGTTCCCCGATAATATAGATTGTCAGAAAATGAAGTTTCTTTTTTTTCCCCCTCTTTATTTTAACTCCTCAAGGTCCATCCCATGGAGGTGTGCACCCAGAGCCCCCACAGGCTTTGGCAGAAGATTGAGCATGCCTGTCCTTGATGGCTGTAAGATGAATCTCATCCAGCTCAGCAGCCTTTAGCTAACACTCTTTATTCCTTTTGTCTGACTGAGCTCTAACTTGTGGTAAGTTCTGTTGGTTTTTTTTTCCCTTTTCAGAAACTTTCTTTGGAGCAAAAATGTCATATTAAACAAAAAAAAAAAGCACTTTCATGTTGGAAGGACCTGTTTCTGGAAGGTGAACTGCATCTCACCCCATGGTGAGCACATGGTGAGGCAGCTGCAATTTCTGCTGTCATTTTGAGCATGTGGAAGGCAGTTAGAGGTGAGGGCTGGATCCCTGGGCACAGTGTTTGGAACACAGACCCTCAGTTAAGGATGAAGCACTTTCTATGCTGATTTTTTCCTCTTTTTCACTTGGTTGATAAATTCACTTCACTATGAGTTTCCTAAGGCTTTGTTAACAGCAGTCATTAAACACTGCTAGGAAGGAGGAAAAAGGGCTTAGAGAATGTGTCTGTCCTGATCACTGATGAGGCAGTGACAGAGCAGGTATTCAGGTGGGGGCAGCAGCTGCTAAGAGCTGGCAAAGAGATCCCTGAGCATGTGAAATGTGAGAAACCAGGAGCAGGCAGTTGAGGGAGGTAAGGCAGAAGCTTCAGTTAAATTAGAGAAGGAAATACCTCCTGCCAGAGCTGCTGTATAGAGGGGGGTGAGGTTCTGTGAGTCACCTGGGCCAGGGGATTTAGCATCCTTGTGATCTGTACCACAGACCTCAAGGGCTTTCCTTCTCCAACACTTCTTCTTATGATGTGTCTTATGATGTGCCTCTCCAGACTCCTGTGCAGATGATCTTTAAGGTCTCTTCCAACCCAAACCACTCTATGATTCTCTGATTTTCTCTCTGCCCTCTCCCCTTATACTGACTGCTAAAGGTATCTGTAGCTGCCTGTGGATAAGGGAGATGAGGAGAAGTGGAATGGCCTGTGCAGTACAACTTCTCTGATGCAAAGTCTTTTTGCTGTTTCTTGCTCACATGGGAGGATGAGGAAGGTGGTGGTGTAGCATGTGTGGTGTCTCGCTGTGGCTTCCAACTTAGGGTTCTGCTGTTTGAAGCCTGGAATTTTCAGATAAACCTGCAAGAGAAGGGGCTTTCCAAAAATCCTAACTCATTCCATGGAGATCTGGCAGACAGGTGAGGGCTTCTGAGGGATGGGAATAGAATCCAAAGGATCAGGCTCCAGTTCAGCCTCAGGAGCAGCCACCACTGCTGTGACAGGAGTGGCCTGCTGGAGAATCCACTCAGTGCCTGTGGCACTGGAGCTGCAGTGGAGCTGCAGTGGAGCTGCATGTTGGGCTCTGGGGGCCAGAGCCCAAGGCAAGAAGCTGTGAACTGCTGACCCTTTGCACACCAAAGTGCCCGGGCTCCTGTGGCCAGGACAAGGACTTGGACACTCAGAGACATGGCAGGAGCCAAGGACCCCCAGACTTTGCTGTCCTTAGATTGTGATGGGATAAAAGCCCAGGGTTTTCTCTGCTTGGGGTGCCTCCTCAGAGGCCCCAGCTCAAGCTGTTAGTTTGTTATTTAGCTGTTGCACTGTGATTAAAGTCTTGTAAGGATCTGGGCATTTGAGACTCTCATGGAGTCCTCTGATGGGAAACCAAGGATGGAGCTGTTGAGAAAATCTGGAGTGACTTGGTGAGTGTGGGGATGCAGTTGCAGAGGGACCTCAGTCCCAGCTTGGGAAGTGGGACAGTGACAGCCAGAGTGGCTCCTGGATGTTGGGACAGGGCAGTGCCTCTGTGTGATGGGCATGTGCTCTCTTGGGAATTGCCATTCCCTCTCCATTGGCCTTGTCAGCACATCCCCATCCCTGCCTGTGCTCCCTGCAGACCACACAGGGCCCCAGCCTGGCTGTCCTCATGGGCACAGATGTGCTCAGCCTGCTCCAGTAGTGCTCTTGGAAAGGTTCTGGAGCAGCCTCACAGTCACCTCATACCCCTCATTCCCTGCAAGCCTCCAGGACTCTGGGATGTTCCTTATTCACAGAATCACAGAATCATTGATGTTGGAAAAACCTCAAGGTCATTGAGTACAACCTGTGCCCAATCCCCAGCTTGTCACCCAGCCCAGATGTCCTGGATTGTGAGATAAGTGTGGGGCAGTTCTCTGCTGTTCATGGGGCAGTTTTCTTTATCTCTCCCACAACCAATCCTCCTTCCAGGAGATATCTGCCTTTAATGGGCCATTATTTATTAATTATCTTCTGTCCATGGCCACTGAGTGTCCCTGCATGGCTGATCCAATTCCATCATCCCATGGGGAGAAGCTCCGCCCAGGGGAGGAGCCAAGCATTCCTACCTGGGTACAATCTGAGCTTTGGGACAGCACAGCAGCCTTTGCCCAGTGCATTGCCAGAGGAGCAGCTTCTGCTGCCCTGCATTGCCAGAGGGAGCCCAGGCCCATCTGCAGCAGCCCTGGAGCTGCAGAGGAAAACTCCCCCCTTGTGCAGGATCCCTGCTCCAGCAGAGCCACAGCTGGCACTGCAGGAGGGCTGAGCCCCCATGGGATGGGGCTGTGCCACCCCCTGACACACAGGGGGCAGGGACTGCTCTGACTCTGGCAGTGTTGGTTTGTATTACTGCATTGTTGATTTTATTTATTTTTTAAATTTTCTTCCCTAGTAAAGAACTGTTTTCCTATTCCCATATCTTTCCCTGAGAGCCCCTTAATTTCAAAATTATAATAATTTGGGGGAGGGGGGGTTGCATTTTCCATTTCAAGGGAGGCTCCTGCCCTCCTTAGCAGACATCTGGCTTTTCAAACCAAGACACTGAGCACTCAGTGCCACCTCCACGTGTTCTATGGACACCTGCAGGGATGGGACTCCAAACCTCCCTGGGTTGCCCTTTTCAGTGCTTAACAAATCTTTCAGGAAAGAAATCCCTCCTGGTGTCCTCTTGCAGTAAGGTAGAAAAATTATAAAAGAAAGGCCTCATAAAATCAGGCCTGCTCAGTTGGATGGATGGCTGGCCTGTCATTTCTTCTAAGTGCAGCTAGCATTTTGCAAGTTCCCATGTGAAAACAACCCTGGTGTGAACAGTTTGTTAACTGTTAGATTGATAACAATCTATTCCTGGGTGAAAAACAACTAACACCTCCATAAACATTAAATCTGTCCCATCAGAACCAGTGAAGAAAATATGTAAACCATTTAAGAGTAGAGAGATTTGATGGACAAGTAAAATACCTTTTACTAACTAATAAAGTAATTAGCAAGAAAGCTACTGACCAATTGGAGTCACACACAAAGTCTGTAAAAGTGTATAAAAATGAGTCATGTGAATCAAGAATGGGCTTCTTCCACCATGAAGAAAATGAAATCTCACCTGATTTATTCTGATGATGTCCAACCTGAACCTCCCCTGGTGATCCAGCACCTCAATGTTTTTCTTGAAGTAAAGGGCCCAGCCCTTGTCAAAAGAGAGAATTGGACTCTTCAAAGCTTTGCTTACTCAACTCACACCGGACACCTTCAGGAGTGCAGGGCGGTTTTATTCTTCTTATAAATTATTTTATCCTGTGTAGGGTGATGAGGGGTGTACATAGCAGGAATGGATTCCCAGAAACAAGACTGAGCTTCCAGAGGAAGAAGTGATGTAGTAAAGACAGAGAGATGGGGATGAATGGAGGGTTTTAACAGCCAGGCACTCGTGGCAAGGCAGGGGAAGGTAAGCCAGGCTCAGGAACTGGAACCTGCTTTGCCTTAATGTGTCTTTTCCCTTTGCCCCTAATGTAACTGTGCCCATTGAGACATTGCCCTCACTGTCTTCCTCAAATGTCTCCAATGTGGTGACAAAAGAAAATGTGAAATTCCAGCTGTGGAATTTTCCAAAACACGAGTTTAAATAAAAGGGGAGGAGGAAGGGGGAAAATAAAGGTCTAAATGTGAGAGTGGAGAAGGAAGAGGAGAGGTGGGTTAGCAGGGTTAGGCAAGGAAAATAATCCAGTTATTTTAATTGATTAACTCAATTGGCAAAATTGCAAAAGAAAACCAGAAGATTAAAAGCATAAAAGGCTTTTTCCCCTGAGGGCTTAGAGTAAAACAACTGCAGACTTTTTGGTGCAATTGTTTTTTTGTTTGTTGACTGGCTTCATGGGGCACTACAGCAAAGGGGATGAAGAGCCCAGCTGTGTAGGAGCCAGAACTTCTTCTGGGCACCCCTTGAACTTTAGTGGCAACCTTGGACTCAATTTACCATCTGCTTCAGTATTAGAGTTGCTTTAGCTGTGCTGCTGAAGGCTGTAGTTTCCTGAACAGCTGATTTTGGGAAAAGTTGTCATTGGCACCAAAACAACTCATCTGGTTCCATTCTCCTCTCTTTACCTGGTTCAGAGAAGCATCCATAATGAAAGTGGCCCTTGTTGTTGCTGTCATTTTTGTTGTTGAGAATTAACCTCAAACATATCCTAGGTGGTGTGGAATGGCTGCTGGATTTTTTATCCTGACTGGCAGCAATTCAGGATCAGCTCTTCCCACACACTGTGGTGTAAACGTGGATGTAGAATGATTTTTGAGAGGAGGAGCCAGTTTTTGCCTCTACTCTACAAGTTCCTGGCCCTTTGTTGTCTCCTACAACTTCTAAAATGAACACTTCAGTTATAAGTGTTCAAATTATTGTTGTTATTATTATTCCCCACTGTTTGGAGTCAAGTACTATGCTTGGAGGAGAACAACTGTGCATCTCCCTCTGCTTCCCTCCTGTGTCTCTGCAATGTGCTGGGGAACCCTGGACATGAGGCTGGGAGTGTGGTGGACAACAGGAGGGTCAGGACCATGGGTCATGTTCTATAAGTTGGAAGATTTCTTTGTCTCTAAGGCTAACCAAGATTGCTGGATAAGGAAGGGAGACATTATCCCAAAGAATCTAAAATCTCCAAGCAAAGAAAATGCTGTTACCAGGAGCAGGGGAATATGTGAGATTAGTTTGTAGATGGCTTTGATGTCAACTTGAATTACAATTCAGGAAAATCACTTAATTGGTGTAAAGAAGTAGATCTTATAATATTGGTTTTCTCTGGGTCTGGACTGAAGGCACTTGAGACAGTAGTTCATGTTCACACTCGGGTGTTCATTATTTCTTATCACTAAAACAGTCTCACTACTGTGAGTTCTGCAGCTTTTCATTAGAAGGCACAAAATGGCCAACAATCTCTTGTTACAAGGTCTTTTAAGACTAAACTATCCAATTAAGAGCTGACACCTAGATTATTTTCCTTTTTAACCCAATAACTGATCCCACAGAGCTGGCACTGAGGACTTTTCTGCCCAATTACAAAATGCCACCCAAACCCATGGAGAAGAAGGAAAAAGAAGGTGAAGAAGTACAACCTGCCTCCACCCTAAAACCTCCATCTTGCTTCATATTTATTTCTATATTCTAAAATCCCAAACTTTAAGTTTTCCACCCTGTGACATTACACAATTCTAACCAACTCCACACCCATAATCCCAGTAGTACCAATCAATTTTTGAAGTCTTCTCAACAGTCTCAGGTCAATGCAGTGCTCTCTCATGGGTCTGTGCCTTTAAGCACAGAAAGTTTAAAATTCTCAGCATCCAGGATTCCAACATTATAATATTTCTGTGATGTGAGTGGTTGGCCAGTCTCCTCTGGTTTTGGTGGTTGTTGATGTGTGTCAGTCACTACCTTCACACCCAGCACTGAGTTCCTTGTGATGACCACATCTCCCATGCCCTCTGGTGGGTCCTGATCTTGCATTTTATTTCAGAACACTTTGAAAAGGAATAAATAAAAATTGGATTCTGATTGTCCTGATGGTCACAGTCCCTGTGCCAATGATGTCATAAATGAATGGACAGTTCTTTAGCACTGCTGCAGTACTTTGGCAGCCTGGCATTCCACTCTGTTAGTTTTGAGTGATGGAAACCACACTGAGTAATGAAAGACCAGGTTTGATTTTTTAATGCTCTTCTATTCAGGCTACTCAAGGAAGAACCTGAGCTGCTGCTCCTCACTTCTGAAGGGAAAGGGATATCCCCTGCTGCTTCTGAGCAGTACCTGCCACAGGTGGGTGATGCAGGGCCCTCTGCATCCCCACACCAGGTGAGGTGGGACCTCTCAGAGATGCCCCTACACATGACTCCCATAAAAGGCTGGCAGTACAAGAGTATCCCAAGAGCTCTGTCACTGTGGCATGGGGGAGATGGATATTGTGGAGACAGATGGGCATGCCAGCCCTCTCCCTTGGAGAGGTATCCCTTGAATGGGCTGTGATAAGATTTTCTCAAACTCTCCTGGATTGAGAAATCCTCCTTGGTCACGGTGAGTTCCCAGCATGCTTTGGAACCCCATGTAGACTTTTGGGACCAATTGGTTTTTCCCACTTGGAACCACCCCTGCTTTTCCACATAAAACCCCAGTTTCTGCCCAGTTCAGCAGGGAGCTGTTGTTCCTGGCCTCCTTTGCAGGGTGCTGGAATAAAGGAACTCTGTGGAACAACCACATGGTGCTCCTGTCTCTGTCCCTGTGTTGGCCTGGATACACCTCACAAGGCAGAATTGAAATCACTGAGAGCTGAAATCCCTGCTAAGAGCTGAGCTGGCTGCCCCTTGCTGAGGGACTACCTGAGACCCCTAGGAAGTTGTCTCTTGCAGGACCTCTCTCTAAGAAGGTTATGGTGTCCAGGTTGAGCCATCAGACCCCTGCCCAGCTGCCTCTACAGATCTGACCCATGTCCTGAACGTGCAGCTCCTGCTGCACCCCCCTGCAGCCAATGTCCAAAGGGCAGAGTGTCCTCACTCTTTCTGGGTTGCTGTCTGTGCTTTTACACACACCTGGGGGGGCCAAAGGAACCTCACTCCTGAGTGAGCACAGCTGCTGGATTCCTTGTGGAGCTGCAGAAAGGACATGTCTCAGTCAGTATCTGGGGAGGAGAAGAGGCAGCTGCAGCATTCCCCAGCTGCCCCCGTCCCTCACTGCACACTGAGGCTGGACAAGCAGTCAGATGATCCTGGGCATCTGTTTCCATTGATAAATAGATGCCAAAGTGCTTCAGAAAACAACTCTCTGCATCCTTAATCACCATGTGTCACTGACACCTGTGCCCTGGGAGCCCTTTAGGACAGGAATTGTGACCATTGTGACCATTACCCATTACCCTGCCCCAGACAAACCTTAGTTCTTTCAGCCCTGTGTGTCCTGGGGGCAGGGGGTAGTCACAGAAGAGGTTGAGGTGTTTGACTTAGTTTGTGACTGACCAGTATTTGAGTGGGATTCTTCTTCCTCACAGCTGCAGGGAAGTTACTCCAGTTTTGAGGCATTCAGGAAGCTGGAACTTTTTACAATTTTCCAGGTTGGCTTTTCACATTGGGAGTTCAGCTTTTTCTAAGTGATTTTTCCTAATGTCCACTTGACAGTACAATGTCATCCTCAATACATCTGAAGAGAAGATGCAAGGTCTGGAGTTTGCTGTATATCTGGGATCACAGATGGAGAGAGTTTTCACACACTTTGCTTTTTTCCAAGGTCTAAGAAATCTCTGAGCAGAATATTTCCAAGAATACTTCTTCTTCCCAACAGAATCTTTCCCAGAACAGGAGAGTGTACTGGCCAGAGGAATCAGAGCAGACTGTTAACTCTTCAGCCCCTTCCAATCTCTGCACCATGCTCCTGGCTATCACCTCTCAAAGTGGTGCCTCCACCTCCTCTGCCTATGGGAAACATCCAGCTGAAGCAAGGCAGATTTCAGATGGATGTGTGGCTTCAGCCCTGGGGTCCCCAGTTACTGTGCTCGTGCCTGAAGGCTCTGGGGAGGGGCAGCTCCATGTGGCCTTTACCCAGCACGGGACACCACGAGGTTCTTGCTCCATGCCCTTCCCAGGCTCACAGCTCTCTTGGTGTCCAACCCTGTGCCTTTTGTAGCTGAGCCCTCTGTGAGAACATCCATCAGATCCCACCTTTTCCTGTGCCAGTCAGCCCATCTTTGACTGTTTCACCTTGAGACTCTGACAGAGACCATGGAGTGGAGCAGGTACAAGGGAAGCCTCCACCATGGGCAGTACAGATTGAAGATCACAATGTCTTTCACTTGGAGAACAAAAGCTGATTTATTTGATCCTCGTGATGCTCCTGCTCTGGACTACAACAACCAGCAGCCCTTTCCTGGGTCTGTGATGGAAGGAAGAGATGTGTGGGCATTCAGGGCTGGGAACACAGTGCCCATATGGAGAAAAGTTGGGACTGGATGGGAGGGAAAAGATCCCAGCAGGAATTATAGCTAACAAAGTGTTTGCAGATGAAAAGCTGAGATGAAGTGCCTCAGTTTTGCTTCTGAGAGCTCAAACCAGCAAGTGTTGTGTGAACAAGAGTCTGGAAGTTGCCATCAGGCCTGGGACAATAATGGAAGAGATTGCCTGAGAAAGTGAATGTGGTTTTGTGTCACTGGAGAGCAGGAACAAGGTGTTAACCCCTTGGTTGCTCAGGTCTGACCTGCAACTGCTGAGGTCACCTGCCAGACCTGATGTGTGGTCCATCCCAGTCTTGAAGATGGGCTTGCATTCTCCAAAATGTCTGTTTTCCTTTGGCCTCCAAGGAGGTCAGTGCCAGGCATTGCCACCCCACGCACAGTTTGTTCCTCATCACTTGCATGCCCGTGGCCACGGCCGTGCCGCCATCCCAAACGTTCCCAATCATGGCCCAGTCTTACAGAAATCACAATGTTGGTGGAAAAAACAATGAGATTGAAAAACAATCCCATAGGGTGCTTGCTCTGCTGGCTTTGTTTCAGAGGAGCTGCACATCTCCAGCCAGGAGGGCTGGACGAGGGGAGAGCGGCCATCTGAGCGTGCCTCCACATTGTCCTGCTACACAATGCTTCCGGGTCCCTCAGGGCCAAAATCCTCCTCACACATGCCATGGCTGCCCTTCAGGGTGTCCTGGCAGTGCCTTGCTGACGTGCAGGGGAAACCTCAGAGGTGCCCAGCCCTGACAATGGCTTCCAGAGCAGTTGTGCCTGTCACCCTGCCACCCCCAACACTGCTCCTCAGCCAAGATGCAGCCCACAATGGCCTCAGCCTCCTCCCTTTCAGCTTGTCCCAGCACCTCAGTGCCCTCCTGCCCACTTGGGCTGTTGCAGTGTGTCCCCATCAGCTCAGAACTGTGGCCTTATCACAGTGGGACTCCCAGCCTAGCTCCACTTAAAATCATGGAATCTGAATGTTTTGGGTTAGAAGGGACCTTAAAGCTCATCTCATTCCACCCCCTGCCATGGCAGGGACACCTTTCACTGTCCCAGGCTGCTCCAAGCCCCATCCAGCCTGGCCTTGGACACTTCCAGGGATTGAGCAGCCACAGCTGCTCTGGGCACCCTGTGGCAGGGCCTCACCACCCTCACAGCCAAGAATTCCTTCCCAATATCCCATCCATCCCTGCCCTCTGGCAGTGGGAAGCCATTCCCCCTTGTCCTGCCAGGCCATCCCTTGTCCCCAGTCCCTCTCCAGCTCTCCTGGAGCCCCTTTAGGCCCTGGCAGGGGCTCTGAGCTCTCCCTGGGGTTGTCTCTTCCCCAGGTGAACACCCCCAGCTCCTCCAGCCTGGCTGCAGAGCTGAGGGGCTCCAGCCCTGTGGTCAGTGTAGTGGCCTCCTCTGAACGTGTTCCCACAGATCCACATCTACCTTGTGCTGGTGGCCCAAGAAGAGGAGGCAGCTGCAGGTGGGGTCTCACCTGACCAGAGCAGAGAGGAGGCAGCAGAGCAGCCTCATGAGCTCTTGCTGGTGGAGGATGGGGAGCAGGAACTTCCCAGTGTTCTGGCCTTGCTGAAGTCATTTCACACCAGTGCTGGTGGCCAGAAGTGGGTGACACAGTCTAAGCTGAGTCCTGCTTGCAGGTGGGACTGGCTAATCCAGGTGGGATGTGCTGCCTGCAGAGCCCAGGGTCACCCCAGGTACCACACCTGGCTGAGGGCTGAGCTGCCCAAAGGTGGGCAGGGTGGCATCAGTAAAGACCACACCAGCTGCTAGGAAGGGAGGTGGAGTGGTATGGGATGACTTTTACTTCTAAAATTTTAAAAAATAATTGTTGAACTTAGTGCTTGGTAGAGTGGAAAGATATGTACACTGTTAGAATGAGGGGAAAGGCACTTCAATGAGCATTTTCCAGAGAGCTCATATTCTGGATTTATGGCCTGCAGCAGAATTAGAAAGGTGCTGGTTTCTGTTTCCTGCACATCTGCAGATCCACAGCCTTTCACTGTTTTTCGGGCACCTCTTTGGTCAGTACAGGATGTGCTCTGTGTTTGTGCTCCCTCCTTTCCCCTTAGCAACCCTGCAAGGAGCACAGCTCAGAGAGGCCTTCAGGCTGTGTCTGCTGCCATGGGCTCTGGGGAGCAGAGGGAGCAGATCCCTGCTCCACAGCCAGCTTGTGCTCAGCTAAATTCCCCTGACAGCCCGTGCAGCAGCAGTGTGGGAGGGCTCTGTGCCCATGGGAGCTGGGTAAGAGGATCCTGGCTGGTGCATTGAGCAGTGCTCCAAGGAGCTTTGTTCTCTCTGAGCTGGCAATTCTTGAGTTGCCAGGAGATGGGCACTGGCTTTCAGAGGCAACTGAGCTTCCCTGGATGGAGCCAAGGGACTCTTTCCTCCAGAACAGTGAGGAAAAGCTCCTGTGCTTTACAGCATGTCTGCTTTTGGGGCTCAGGGCCCTTTGGGGTGATCTGGTGCTCTCTCTGTGTCTCCTTCCCCAGAGATGCCCTGCAGCCTGTCCTTGGCTCACTGGGGACACCCTCCAGGCACGTGCCTGGAGACACCAGTGAGGCAGAAGAAGGGTGCAGTGGGGATCCCGGGTGAGCTCAAGTAATGGTCAGCACATCCATGGGCAGCATCTGCTGTGGAGGCCCTGAGAGATGAGTGAGGTGCTGAGGGTCTCAGTTTGCCTGGCCTGGGCTGGCTCTGGCACAGACAGGGCCTGCAGGGCTCCTGGCCATTGCTTCATCTGGGAGAAGAGGGTGTGGGAAGTCCCCCATTGATCAAGGAGCTCACACAACCCAGAGAGCTTTTATGCAGACCACAGTGGACCTTTCCATGGCTTCCTGGGGGAATTGTTCATGGGAAGGGCAGTGCTTTCACCTGTGTCAGCCCTGTCATTATCTCAGGGTCCTCCTCTCTCAGATGCTCTCCCTCCCTTCAGCCAGCTCCCAAGGTGGGGAGCCTGAGCCCTGTGAACCTGACTGTGCCAGGCTCCAGCCAGCCTTGGCCTGGCTCCCTGCTCCTCTGCCTTGAGTGCCAGCAAGGGTGTCTGTAGCTGTTTGCCATTGCTGTGCCCCACACTGGCCACCACCTGAGACACCTGCTGGGCTGAAACTGTATAGAGACCCTTTGGATGAGGGCTGTAACTTGTGCACTCCCGAAAGGAAGCTGTTGCCTCTACCCCACAGCCTCTCCAGCCGTGGCAGCCTGACATGTACAGGAGCTGTGCACAAGATCTGACAGTTTGGGAACCCCATGTACCTGCTGGGGGCTCCATTTCTGCTGCACTGGCTGTGCAGCATCATGCTGCTCTTGTCCACAGTGCTGCTCAGCTCCTGCTGCCATTGTGATCAGGGGCTGTCCCCTGAGGGCCCAGAGCCTTGGAGAACCCACATGTCCCTCTGCTGGGGACACCTTCTGCCCTGTGTGCACGTGGGTACCTCAGTGACTGCTTGAAGGTACTGCCAGCAGCAGGGCAGGGCAGGGGATTTCAGGCAAGTTTCAGGACTGTTGCAGTTGGTGTGTGACTTGTAATGATGCTCATTGTGCCAGTGGCAGTGGGGTTTATTTTAGGGTGTCTTCCAATTCAAGATTTCCTTATGGAGTAAGGATATGTGCTGGGGAATTTGAGTTTGTGTTGGGATAGAATTGTCCTGGATGGGAAGTGACCTTAAAGCTCATCCAGCCCCATGCCTGCCATGGCAGGGACACCTTCCACTGCCACAGGCTGCTCCAGGCCCTGTCCATCCTGGCCTTGGACACTTCCAGGGATGGGGCAGCCACAGCTGCTCTGGGCACCCTGTGCCAGGGCCTCAGCACCTCACAGCCCAGAATTCCCTCCCCAGTATCTAATCAAACCTCCTCCCTGCCAGTTTGAAGCCATTCCCCTTTGTCCTGTGACTCCAGGCCCTCTAAGTCTCTCTCCATCTTTCTTGCAGGCTCCCTTCAGGTCCTGGAAGGCCCCAGTTAAGTCACCCCAGAGCTTCTTTTCTCCAGGCCGAACAATTTCAATTCTCTCAACCTTTCCCCATGCTTCATCTCTATAATCAGCTTTGTAGCCCTCCTCTGAACTAGCTCCAGGAGGTTAATCCCACCTCCAAAGGAGCATTTTGTTTCTGGAAATCAACCTAGGATGAGTCTTTCCCAGTCCTGTGCATGTGAGCAGCCCTAAGGACGTGGAAGAAAATGGCTCTGTGTTTTTAATGAGCCAAACATGAAAACGGATTTTGAGCATGTGTAGGATATCAGAGGTCTGGATCAGGATTCAAGTCTCACAACAGGCCATGTTTTTCACAGTTCCCACCTGAAGATTGTAGCAAAGCTTTGGATTTTGTCACTAAATTTGGGGGTCCCACCCTCTTCTCTAATCCTTGGATCTTGTTCCTCTGATTTCTTGGTATCTCTCAAGTTTTTCATCTTGAGATAAGACCACAAGCCTCAAGTGCAGAGGAGGGAAGCAGAGCCAGGTTTTGTCTGGTGAATTTGGCTTTGCATAGACCCTGTTACATGATGTCCTTACACTTTGATGCCACAGATCTGTCCTGGTCATGAGCTCAAAGCCCTGAGCAGCACATCCCAGGGTACAGCTCACAGGAGTCTGGTCCACAGGACCTGGAGAGGCACCTGGTGCCACAATCCTGCTGCATGAAGGTGATTTGGCTCTTCCCTCCTGAGAGCAGGGGTGGGGAGGGTGGTGTCAACTCACATGGACACAACACAACTTCCCAGCTCTCACTTGGGCAGTGCAGGCAGCACCCAAGGCACAGCAGCTGCCAAGGGAACCACCAAGGTCTCCTCATGTGAAAGAGGACAGAAACCAGCCACTGGTCAGCAACAGGGCTCATTTATTATCTCATGAAAATGAGTGACAAACAGCTGCAGTAACGTCAGCAGAACCAAAGCTTTGCCCAGGCCTGAGCTCTGAGCACAGGGCTCCCTGCTGCACTGGGTGGCACTGGGAGGGTTTGTGATGGAGTCAGTGGATTTGGGAGATCCCTGAGCTGCAGGGAGTGGATTTTAGGCTGTTCCCAGTGGCCTGTGTCCTCCTGATGCCACCATCCCACAATGCTGATTTCTGTTTCCTCCTTCTACACCAGCTGCCTGCCCTTAAAACAGGAGAAGGCACATGCAGTGCCCAAAATGGCTCCACTGTGTGTGGGACATGTACCCAGAACCAAGAGCCTCTTCCAGGGGTGAGGTCTGGGGGCAATGAGGCAGCAGCCAGACCCCATTTTCACCATGTCTGACCAGGAGCCAGGTGGCTGCAGACAGGAGTGCCCCAGGTGTGCTGTGCTGTTTGAAGGGGGGTGGAGGGAGCCTGGTGTGCCCTTGGGTGCCTTGGCTTGGTGCTGCTGGGTGACCTCAGGCAGAGCACATGGGTTTTTCTAGGAACTGTTTGGCTTTGGCTGCTGTGGGTTTCAGAGACCCCTTGTGAGACACTGTGGGTCAGACTGAAAACCTGAGCATCCCCAGCTCCTGGTCTTGGCTGGAAGTGAGGGTGGTGTCCAACCCATGAGGCTCCCAGTGGAATGAGTGGGGATTCCCAAAGTAGAGGTGTCCAAAACTCAGGTGTACACAGGGATATGCTGCTTTTGGTGGCGTGAGACAGGCACCAGCCCATTTCCAGGGGTGTGTGGGACCTGTAGAGAGCCCTAGAGGACAAGGCCTGGGGTGCCTGTGGGCGGCCATGTCATTGCAGGTGGCCATTTCCAGGGGTTGCCACAGAGCCATGGCTTTGGCCAAGAGGTCTCTGCCTTGGGAAGACAAACTTGGCTTTGCTGCAGGCTCCTCCTGGCTGGTGATGCTGCAGGGTGAGCAGGAGGAGGTTTCCCTGACCCACTTCCTGAGCCAGTGGGGCTCTCTCCCAGGCAGTTCCTAGCAGAAGTGAGACTCACACAGGGATTGTCTCCACCCATGGCCAGCCCTGAGTGTCTGGAGCTCAGTCAGAGCCCTCCTAGGCCAGGGGCAGCTGGCAGAGCAGTGCCTGTTGCCCAGGCAGGTATGATGGGGATGAGGGTAGACAGGTCGTACTGGTGCTTTTCAGGGAGCCGTTTGTGTCACCTTGCTGGCCCCTGGGCACTGGTGGTGGCCCTCGGTGTGGGCTGTGGGGCCGTTCCCATGGCTGCTCCCAGGAGGGTTATAAGTGAGATGTGTAGGGCGGCGTGGCTGGGGAGGGGAAGAAGGTTATCCGGAGGCTGCTGCCAGACAGATCCTGGCTCTCTGAAGTTATCAGCACCTCACTGTCATTGAGGCAGGGGCAATGCTCAGAGCAGCCCCTCTCCTTGCCCCTGGTGCCCACCCTTTGCCTGCAGGGGATGAGCGCCATGGAGGGGAAGCTGTAGCTGTCAAGGATGGGGCGCACTCCCAGGGAATCAGGTGTCTCACACATGTGGTCGATGTCAGAGAAGTTCACCAGAGCCTGGGTGGAGTCATAGGAGCTTTTCTCCATGTCATCAGCCCTGCAGGTCTGGGGGAAGCTGCCCTTGTCCTGCCCTTTCTGCCTCAGCAGGCGGAAGTCATCTCTGAAGTGGGGGTTGAAGAGCAGGTAGAGCAAGGGGTTGAGGCAGGCGGGCAGGGGCAGGACCACAAGGAAGACGGATTTGATGACCTCTGGGGTGATAAGGAAGAGATTGAGGGTAGAGGAGAAGGTGAGGAAGGCCACTGGGCAGTAGAGGAGGCAGTTGGTGAAGATCAGCCAGGCCACATGCTTGACCATGGCGCAGTCCCAGACAGCGCTGAACTCCCCCTTCAGCAGGCTGCAGTAGAGGCGGATGTAGGTGCCAGTGATGGTCAGGAAGCAGAGCGTGTTTGTCATCACCAGGGCCACGGTGAAGCCCAGGCTGGTGGGTTTCCCCTCTGGGATGGGGTATGGGAGGCACAGAGGGGATGCTCCATATTCCCCAATGGAGAAGAGAGGCAGAACAGCGGCCACAGAGGACAACAACAGGCAGCAACAGGCGGCGGCCTTGACCTTGCCCAGGGATGGGGACTTGCCATATCCCCGCACGCAGGAGGCTGAGAGGCTGCACTGCACAGCAGCCAGGGTCAGCAGGAAGATGGCAGCCTGGGAGGCCAGCACAGACAGGAACCCTGTCACCCTGCAGCCCGCGCCCGTCTCCCAGCGGGCGCCGTAGCGGGCAAAGCGGCCGTAGGTGAGGCTGTCCACCAGGGCCAGCATGCTGCAGGAGATGCCCGTCAGCAGGTTGGCCCCAGCGATGGAGCCCACCAGGAACTTCACCGGGGACAGGTAGCTGGGGGAAGCAAAGACAGCCAGGATGACCAGCCCGTTGCAGAGCACCGAGACCAGAACGATGAGCCAGACTCCCAGGCGGATGATCCAGCTCTCAAACAGGTGATCACAGGGCTTGAAGGGACCTGCAAGACAAACCCCAAAGTTACACCCAGAGGCACTGCTTCTCTCCAAGTCCCAGCTCTCTCCTGGCCCCACGAGCCACATGAGTGCCTTGGGCTGGCAAGGAAAACGTGACATTGTCCCCCCTCTTCTGCAGCTGCCTCTTGGCTCTCCCCTGTGCTCCTGCCCCCACACTGGAGTGCCTCTGGCACCCTCTCAGATCTTGTCTAGGGTGGGAAGAAGGTGCAGGGTGGGGTCAAAATAAAATATAAGAAGCAACAAAATGATCAGTGCCCCTAAAATGTAAGAAGGTTGTGGCTGCAGACTGACCAACACTCCTGGTATAAGCCTGGCATTTGGGCCCCTCTGCCATTACCTGCTCCTCCTCACATTCCCCCTGGGAGCTGGTGGTGTGGAGATCTGCCAGGATCCTGCTCTGGCACTGCCAGCCTCTCTCTGTGCACTCAAGACCTTGGCTAAGAGGTGTCTGCACCTCTTCATTCATTCTGCATGAATGGGGATGAGCACTGTGAGGTGAAGTGTCTGGGCATGAGGGAGAGAGGGAGGGAGCTGGGGTGGTAGGGAAGGGACAGAGGGGTCTGGGCAGGCAGAACATGGAAGGATGTCAGGAGAAGGAAAGAAGTGGATGGATGAGGAGTGAGTAAAGGAAGGTCATGGAGGGGCAAAACGAGGACTGGTCTGGAAGCTGTTTGCCAACGAAAAAAGAAAGTGGGGAAAGAGAGAGTGGGCAATGGTATAAAATTGCCTCTGGGAGGGATTGGGATGTTTCAATGAGTGGCTCAGCAAAAACAAAACCAGGGCAGTAGAAGTTTTAGGTGGTAGAGAGCAAAAAAATTAGGGGAAATGGAGAAAGCTTTTTCATTTCAAAGGAGGTGAAGCTCAGAGTGCCAGGCAGCAGGACATGCCCTCAGCTGAAATCTTATTCCTTTTGCAACAAACTCAGTGGAACAACTGGTCTGTCCCTGCCAGTGTCCCACAGCAGGCTGGCTGGAACCACACCTCTCCAGCCTCCAGGTGTGCTTGTGTGGGACCCCACTGAGCTATGAACAGGGACAAAATCAGAAGGAAACTTCCTTGAGCCCCAGCCAGCATGTGCAGCCCAGTGCCTCCCTGCTCCCCTTCCTCAGGACACAGAGCAAAGTGTCCCTGCAGTTTGCAGTGCCATGGGTATGATCAGGACACCAAGGACAAGGCTGCCATGCAATATTCCAGGCTGGATGAGGCAAAGCTGAGTGTCAGTCATGCAGGGAAAGAGGAGAGCCAGAGCTGAGGGCAGCAGGGCAGTGGATGGAGGAGCTGGTGGTACCTGGGGCTCCTGCTCAGGCCTATCCTGTCCTGGGCATCCCCTCCTGGGAGAGCAGCTGCATCCAGTGGGGAGAAGGAGACTCCTCACCTGTCCCTCATTTGGCCTAAGCCAAATCCATCAGGCTTCTGATCTGAAAGGTCGTGGGGGATCCTGGGCATTGAGAGAAGCTCAAAGATCCCAGCTCTGTTCAAAGGGTTTCCCTGGCTGCTCACCTGGGCTTGGTGTGCACTGAATTGTGGGGTGCAGCTTTGATTCCTCAAGGTCCAGCTGAAGATCATCTGCATCTAGGTCATCTGGGGAGGAAAGAACAAGAGATGGTGCTCAGAGAAGAACCAGCAGAACCATCAGAGCTCACTGGGCCAGGAGCTTTTCCTGCTGCCTGTCCTGCACACAGACCTTCCCAGCCAGTTCAAAGCAGCTGCTGGTGTGCAGTTTGTCCCCTGCAGTCACTGCTGTAGAGGGAGAAGATCTTGTAAACGTTGGTGGGTTGCAGTGTAGCCAACCCCTCTGTTTTTAGGTTACTCCCAACATTTGAAGTGTGAGAGCCCCAGATCCCAGAGCTGTGTGACTGTGGTTCCCTCCTCCCAGCACTCTTCATTAAAAGTAACGAAATCCTCCAGCCTGTGTGGTTACAGAACACAAAGCCTTCAAATGCAGCTTCTCCATGGGAGCTTTCTGGGCAGGCCTTGTCCAATATTTGTTCATCAACAGGGATTTTGGGGCTTTGTTCAGAGGGAACCATCAGCCTCTTTTTGCAGCACAAATTTTTTGTCAGCAGCAACCACCACCGAGCAGTTCCTCAGCAAAAAGACAAGGGAACACAACATTTATTGTGTTATTTTATGCCCTGTAAAACCTTGGGACTGTGGTGCCTTGTTTTTGATTGTGGATGTTCCCAGAATGTGCTGAGGGATTTGCAGACTCTGCAGCCATGGGGTTTGTGCAGCCAGAGCCCAGCCCTGCACCAGCATCTCTGCACCCTGAGCCAGGCTGGGGCTTGCTGAGGGTCAGGCAGAGCCCCTGGCTGAAGAAGGAGCTGCTGGAAGGGAATGGGGCTGAGCCCTCAGCTGTGTGTTCAGTGCAGGCTGTCACCAGGGTGAATGGCATCCTCTCAGCCTAATCTACAACTTTTCTGCTTTGTTCCTTGTTCCTGTTCCCAAAGTCCTGCTGGCTGGACACAGTGAGTTCAGCTCTGTCCTGCTGCCCCCTTCCCAGCCGTGGCACCAGCACAGCCTTCAGCTCCCAGTGGAGACCTTGGGAGGGTTTTCTGCCAGCAGGAGGAAAGGGAAAGGATGTGGTTTTGTTCTTGCTACAGCCTGGTAGCCAGAGAGCTGGATCTGTGGCTGTGGGATGAACTCTCTCTTGCATGAATGGACTGATGCTGGAGCCCAGGTGTGCACCTGGCAGCTTAGACACTGGCCAGGAAGGCAAATCTCCACAGTGCTGGAGATAAGGCTAGCCTGAGGGGGATTTATGTGTCTAATCTGTTTAGAAGTGGTGCCTCTCCAGAGCTATGCTCCCTGGCTGTGTTTGAAAATGTGACTGGGATTATTTGATTAAAGGATGATGACAAATAACGTGCTATCTTTAGTGCCTCCTGACAAGCTTCATGGCTTTCTCGGCTTCAGGGAGCTCTGGAAAAAAAGGTCAGTTTTAAAATCTGTCTGTGTAAGAATTGAAATATTGCTGCTGCTTTGGAGCCTGGCAAGGAAACCCTCACAGTGGGATGGAAAAATATTTCATCCTTGTATTTTATAGTCTTATAAATCTCCAGTGTCTTTTCCAGCCACAGTGAGGAGGCTGTGATGTGCAGTCACGATACCCAAATAAAACAGACACAGCTTTGCCTTTCTGTGCTCTGCTGAGACCCAGCCCTTGGGAAAGTGTAACCTGTGCCATCCATTTTCTCCTCAAAGCCTGGTTTTAAGCCCAGGTTAAACATTTTCCTGAAGTGAAGGATGATCTCTTGTTTTGCCTGGACTACTGAGCCTGCTGGGAATTACAAAGCAATCCTTAGTCAGCACAGTGGGATTCAAAGTGAAAAATGTACCCCTCTCTGCTAGAAACCAGTCCCTCTGCAGCCTGGGAGCTGTGGAGAAAGGAAAATGGCTCTTGTGTCCCAGCAAGGTAGGCTGCATTGATTTTGAAGAAGCAGTTATTTGTTTGAATTTTGCTGAGGTGCCTCCACTTTCTGAGATCTTATGAGAAAAGCCCTCTTTGCCAGTAGTGCCCTTTCATGAGAAAGGAGCTGCCTGTACCAAAAGTCAAGTGAGAGGAAGAGGTGCAGAACTGCTGGGGAAGGGGTAGAACAGAAAGCACTGGGCTGAATGCTGTTCCCCTTTGTGCTGTCTGTTCATTCCCTGCTCAGGCCTGTCTGTCTCAGCCAGGGCAGCCCCTGGGCTGGCAGGGTCCTGCCCTCTCCTCGGTGTGAGGGTGGCTACAAGAGGCCTGGGCAGATCCTGTCTGGGGTCTGGAGTAGCTTTTTGAATGGCAGAAGCAGAAGTGTGTCTCTAAGGGCCCTGCAGGGTTTGCAGGTGGTTGCAGAAGCTCTTTAGTGACTTCAGGAGCTGCTGGAGGTGCTGGGCTGGGGGAGCAGTGTCCCAGTGCCCAGGATATCACACACATGTGCTCCCCTCTCACTTCCCACAGCTTTGTTCCATCATTGCAAACACGTGTTGTAAGTGAATTCATCCCCTCCTATCCTCAAACCAGAGGTCCCAAAGGGAGGTGCTGGGGTGGTGATGGAAGTGCCCCAGGGCACTTTTCCTGCCCTCCTCTGCAGCACCACTGGGAGCTGCTGGGGGCTGTCCTGGGGGCTTATCTGGGGCAGGTCCCTGAGCCATCCTTGGCTTCCTGGTCAGCCACAGGGGCAGACTTGGGGCAGGGGTGTCTGCTAAACACTGCCAGCTGTAATCCAAAGAGGCTGAGACAGCTGGGATTGCCCAGCCTGGAGAAGAGAAGGCCCCAGGATTTAGAGACCCTTCCATGTCTAAAGGGGTGCCAAGAGAGCTGGAGAGAAGCTGTGGCTGCCCCTGGATCCCTGGAAGTGCCCAAGGCCAGGCTGGACAGGGCTTGGAGCCACCTGGGACTGTGGAAGGTGTCCCTGCCATGGCAGGGGGGCAACGAGAAGAGCTTCAAGGTTCTTCCCAAACCCAAACCATTCTAGAATTCAGTGATATCCCAAACACTGAAAGTGCTGGCAGTGAGACCTTAACTATCCATGTTGACAAGGGGACAGAATGATGAGATTTGCACTGACCACTCTAGTTTGGGCCCCAGGTGGGTGTTACTCAGATGAGAATGGACATACTCAGATGGTATGAGTGGGGTTCCAGCACCCAGGGCCCTGGGGGGGTGGGGAAGAGCTGATCTGGCCCTGGGGTCTGTGGCACCACTGTGTGCTCTGGGCCTGGAGTCAGGTGCTCCCTCAGGGCTGGGCTTGGCTGGGATGGGTGCTGGGATGGGAGCAGGAGAGGCTGAAGGAGCCACAGCCAGGCAGGGCTGGGTGCTGGGAGCCATTTGCTGTCCCTGCATGGCTGCCTGGGACAAGCTGCCTTTCACTGCCCAGCTGAGGTTCTGGGGCCTCCTTTGGGAGGGACTGGGAGCAGTGCACAAGGCTGAGAGGACAGAGCTGCCTGGAAATGTTCCCTGTCCCTCTCACAGTTTCTCCCACACCGTCCTGAGTGCCCTGGCTGGACCTGCTGCTACACAGCCCTGAGGTATTTTCTCTCCAGCAGATCACCTTCCCTCTTACATGAAAGGAATGTTTGGGAGCTTTTCTCCTCTTTACTGAGGAAGTGTTACAAGGTTCATATAACCCAGCCAAATACCATCAGTGGCCATCAGAAAGGAAGCACAGGGAACAGAAATAAAGCCAAGATCAATTAAGTAAAACAGCAATATCACAAACCCCATATCATCAAGAGCAGACCCTGCTGCTGGAGGTCTGGAGAGTCATCTGCAAAAGCTGCACATCACAAGGAATGGTGCTCCTGTGGATTTCACATTTGCACCTCTGTGCTTTGATATATCAACACAGATCCAATGCTTTAACAGGAGCCTTTATGAGCTGCAAACATCCTCATCTGGCACATCTTAGAATCAGCCAGCATTCCCCTCTGGTGCTGGGGCTGGCCTGGAGGCCCTGGACCCTGGGGTAGGTTCTGGTCTGCTGACAGGGCCAGGTGAGAGCATCCTTTGGGACATCAGAGGCTGAGCAAAAGCAGGTTTGTGGCCCTTGTCATAAACAAGATCTTCCCACAAACACCATAATTTGCTGGGCAAACCCCACAACTATCTGCACTGGCACTGCTACAGAATGGGCTGCATTAATGATGGAAAAAGTGACCTGGCTCAGATGAAATCCTGCAGCAATGACTGAAACATGACTCCTGTGTACTGTCTGGCCAGTGTTACCACCAAGTCTACCATGCTTCCTGGAGCCACATATGCCAGGAGGAATCACATTTGCTGCCCTCTGGCTGGGCTCTCTGCATGTCTAAAGGTCATTCTCAGGAAGGATCAGTGCAGGAGCAGGAGCACAGGGCTTGGGGGTCCCTTGCTGGCTGTGTCACAAAGTGTCTTGGTCATCCTGCCCAGAACACAGTGAGAGGAATCGTGGATTTGTCTTTACAAATGAGCTGGGGGTCTGCTGGAAGATAAAGAAGCAATGGGAAGGATTCCACTGATTGATGAATGGAAAAAGATATTTGCTTTTACAAATAAACTTTAGGTTTGCTGATAAATGAAATTAGGCATTGAGAGATGAAAGAAACAATAGGGAAGAAAAACCTATAAATTCCATAAGAATTAAAAATTAAAAGGGAGGGTTGTGCATTAGAGGGAAGTCTTTGGTATCAGGTGTTTTGGGAAGTCTGAACCTCTCAAGTACCTCAGCCAATGGGGAAAGAGAGAAGGGAAACATGGCTGGGAAATTGGGATTAAAAGGAGGCTGCATCCTCCAAAAACCTGAGAGATCCCAGGGGAATGCCCCATGGCCTCTGCCTTTATTGGAATAAAGCCAAAAAAGGACTCTCTGTCTCCTTTTTGGACATAAACCTCTGGTGTTTGTGGATTAATTTTCCTGACAGTAGTGTCCAGCAGCTCTGGGTCTGAATGTGCCTCCAGATGCAGTCCTGCCTGCTCAGGCTGTGCAGGACAGCAGGGCTGGGGCTGGATGCTCAGAGCTGCTGGGGGCAGGTGGGTCAGGGCCCTCCAGGGCACAGCCCTCTCTCCATCTACCACGTGGATTTGCCTGCAGGATGTCTCAGGCCTTGGAAGTGCACTGTATTTACACAAATACATAAATAGAAGCAGCATCCAGGCTGTGTTCTGAAATGTTGTTTGCACTCTCCAGCAGTTCCAGAGGAAGCAAAGGGGTTCATGTTTTTCTTTATGCTATTCTGAGATTCTCTTGCAGAGGGATCACACCAGCCTGGTGCTGGAGCTGCTGCTGTGCTGTGGGGCTGGGAGTGCAGGGGTGCCCTGCCCTCTCTGCTGGCTCCTGGAACTGGCCTCATCCAGCCTGAGCAGAGCTGCACTTTGGAGCACAGAATAAATGGACTCCTGGACAGAAAGTGCTGCTCAACCCTGGAGCTTCTTCTTCCCTGCCTTGGCCAGTCCCTGTGCTGTGCTCCCCAAACATGTCCTGTTGGCACACCTAACCCTGACCTTGGCTGTAACACCCAAGAGAGAGATGAGATCTCTCTCTACCTCCAGTCAGAGAGATATTCCAGGTTGAGTTCATTCTCTTACTCAGATTAATCCCAGGGTCCTTCCTCTAGATGATGCCAGAACAAAGAGTGATGTCCTGCCAAAGGCTCCACATTGCCCAGAAGCCTAAGCCCAGTTGTCCCAGGTAGCCTCAGCCACCTTCCAGTGCCTTGAGCAGCCTCCCTCCATGGCCAGCAAGGCCAAATTGACAAACATGCCCAAGGTGTGGGGGCTGCCAGGTCCTTTGGATCCATTGTGAAGGTTTGGATGTGCCAGGCCTACTCTTTCTCCCACACAGGGTCACCAAATGGAGCCTGCTGAAAGCAATGGCCACCTGTGCTGAAGAAGGTGTCACCACCCTGAGGCAGGAGTGGCACCAGCCCTGCAGAGGCAGGATGGCACCCAGCTCACAGCCCTGCCCAGGCTGCTCACCATGCAGGCTGTTTACTCACAGTGGTTGTCAGCGTGACCTGGGAACAATTCCAAGGTCCTCTTGTGGGGATCCTCCTCCTCAGGGGCCATGTCTTCTGCCTCCCACTGGCTGGACACCCTGAAGAAGCTGCTGCAGCTCCCATAGGCACAGCACTGGTAGGCATAGGGCACCTCCAGGACTCTGCACAGAGGAAAGCAGAACTTTAAGGTGTGTCCCCTCCATGGCCTGACTCTCCATTGCTTTGCACTTTTTGCTTAGTTCCTTCAGTTGTTCAAAGATGAAACTCATCTATACAGAGTCACAAAGTATTCTGGGCTGGAAGGGACCCACGGGGGTCATCATGTGCAGCTCTGGAGTGAATGGGCCCTACAGGGATCACATCCACAATGTCAGTGCTATCAGCACCGTGCTATAATCAGCTGAGTCAAAAAAATATGGAACACTCCATGAATTTCTGTGCAGGACCCATGCTGAACTTCTCTGTATCATTCCAATTTTGGTACCTGTGCTGCTGACATGGCAAAAGCTGGTCTGTGTGCTGATGGTTACAGTGGAGAGGGACTTGGCTTTGGTGAAGGACTCCATGTAGGACAGGGTGCAGGTCCTTTGGTGCAGGACTCCATGGACCCAGGGCAGCCCATGGCCTCTCTGCACCACTTTTGGTGCTTAAGACACTGTCAGTCAATAGAATGTTGTCAAACACCAGGTTTGGAAACTGCTCTACAATTCCCAGACAGTTCCTTGTCCTGGTTCCAGCCAGAACAGGGTTAATTTTTGCAGGAGGTGTGAGGGAGCATGGCCAGGACCCAGAGGTTGTTCTGTACCATTTTACTCATTGCTGGGGGCTAGGGGGAAAAGAGAAAATGTGGTGGAGGAGCCATCTGGCATTTGTTTGTTTTTGGGGGCTTTCCATGTAAATAACTTTCTTTTCTTATGCTTTTTGTTATTAATATTGTTGCTGTTAGTGTTTGTGTCTTATCTCATTGCTGTTTCCAGTAAATTGTTCTTATCTCAACCCATGATCTTGGCCTTTTGTGCCTCCAGTTGGGGAGGAGTGGAGTGGTGCATGGTTTTAGCAGGAACACTAAATTGGAGAATACCATTCCTAAACCACCACATTCCTAAAAACCCTTCTGCTGTTCTCCTCAGAATAAACTAGCCCCTCTATCCAATGTACAGTCTTCAATTTTTACCCCAAGGCCATGTTTTCCTAGGCATCCTTTCCTTCCTTCAAGGGGAAGCTTCCCTAGAGCAAGGCTCCCCTTGCTTGCTGTTGAGGGCACCTTCAAACTCCAGTTCCAGGAGTCCCAGCTCAGGCAGGGAATTCTCGGGTCTCCCAAATGAAGCAAGTTATTTAAATATGTCTGATTTCTACTTGAAAGTTGATTGATAGTTGCTAATTATAGCATGTATGACAAGGTTAATTCAGCAGCAGCTGAGCATCATCTGGATGCAATACCAGGCTGTCTGTCAGCAGCTGCATTTTTGGCTTTGCTGGAAGTCAGGGAGACTGATGATGAAGGCAAAGGAACCCCAGGTTTTCCAGACAATTAAGGTCCTCTGACAAGATCAGTAAATATGGTAAAACTCTATATTCTAAAAATATGCTTTTGTTTTATGTTCCCAAACATTTCTGGCCGAGCCCCGGGAGGGTCTGGAAACTCTGTATACAAGCTCGTTTCCTGTTATAAGCTCCAAATTAGATCCTATTATTGAAAGGTGGTAGGGAGGTGCAGATCCTCCCAGCAAGGCTAAGAACTGCTCCCAGATGAGTCCTCCAGACATGCCCCAAGAGTAGGGCTGCTTAATGGCAGTACCCCAAATTTAGGGAATGTTAATGGGCTCCATTGCCTGGCATGGTTCACTGAAGCACTGCTGCAGGCTCAGTTTCTCTGCTACAAACACAAACCAGCTCAAGAGATGTGAATGGAACTAATTTAGAGGAGAAACACCCTGGAAGTGCTGAACTTGACCCACCCTGCACAAGGGACAGCCTGTTGGAGCAGGTCCAGAGGAGACCAGGGAGCTGCTCCAGGGCTGGAGCCCCTCTGCTCTGGAGCCAGGCTGGGAGAGCTGGGGGTGCTCACCTGGACAAGAGAAGGCTCCAGGGAGAGCTCAGAGCCCCTTGCAGGGCCTAAAGGAGCTTGGCACTTGTGAGGGTGCAGCTTGAGTCCTGTGCCCAGCTCTGGACCCCTCACTTCAAGGAAGACATTGAGGGGCTGCAGTCAGGAAAGGGAAATGGAGCTGGGGAAGGGTCTGGAGAGTAAATCATATGGAGAGTGGCTGAGGGGGCTCAGCCTGGAGAAAAGGAAGCTCTCCCCCATCAGCAGGGACCTTATCACTCCTTACACAAGTGATGATTGCAACAAGGTGGGGATTGGTCTCTTCTCTGGGCACTAAGCTGCAGGGAGAGAGAAAATGGCCTCAAACTACACCAGGGGAGACTCATGTTGGAATCAGGAGGAATTCCTTCAAGGAAGGGCTTGTTAGACATTGGAAGGGGCTGCCCAGGGAGGTGATGGAGTCCCCATCCTGGGAGGTGTTCAGGGAACAACTGGAGGTGGCACGGACTGCTCTGGGCTGGTGACCAGGTGGGGACTGGTCACAGGTTGGACTCGATGATCTCAGAGGTCTTTTCCAACATTAATGATTCTCTGGTTCTGTGGTTGTGTGAAGAAAGCTGGAGAGGAACTTTGGACAAGGGTCTGGAGGGACAGGACAAGGAATCCTCATTTCCTACTGGAAAGGGCAGGGTTTGATGGGATATTGGGAAAAAATTCTTCCATGTGAGGGTGGGCAGGCCCTGGCACAGGTTGCCTAGAAAAGCTGTGGCTGCCCCATCCCTGGAAGTGTCCAAGGCCAGGCTGGACAGAGCTTGGAGCAACCAAGGCTGGTGGAAGGTGTCCCTGTCCATGGCAGGGGGTGGAACAGGATGAGCTTTAATGTTTCTGTCCAACCCACACCATTGTTGTATGATCTTGGGTGTGGAAAACCCTCCAAGAGCTTCTGGAACCCCCTGTCGGAAACATTTGGAAACCCATCATACAACATTTCCTAGCTATGAATTAAAAAAGTCAGAAGGAGGGAGCCCTGCAGGCAGCACTGCTGAGGCACCTGAAGGGAGAGCTCCACACTCCTCCTCAGGCCTGAGCTCTAACCCTGTGTTGGTCCAGTGACCTGTGACCCCAGCCCTGTGTGGAAACTGGAGAAGCTCCAGCTTTGGGAACCCATCCTGGATGAGTGGGAGCATCAGCTTATGCATTCTTAGCTTGAAGGGAACTCCCTGGGACACCCAAGCAAGAGATGACTTTATCTGGGAGGAATTTGTGTTCCCTGGACCATGGGTGTCTAAGCTCAAAGGCAGGTGCCACACTGGGACCCAGGAGCCAAGGAGGGTCGGAAAGTCTGAGCCTGCAGCACAGCACTCTGCTCAGAGCCTTTTGCAGCCTCTTCTTCATCAGCTTGACTCCTTCAGGCTCCTCATTAATCCATAACAGACAAGACACGGCCACACAAGCAGAGTTTATGGAAGAAAACCTGGATGTCATTAGGTAGGACTGCTTCTGGGAATGTTTTCCATTGAGAGGAGCCCTGAGCTGGGCCTGCTCCACGTTTTCCACTTGTGTGTTTGGGGTGGGGGTGGTGGCCTGGGAGCACATCACTGCTCTCCCATGGAACATATTAAAGATGAGATGTGCTAGCAGCAGATGGATCCTCCTCAACCCATGGGCCTGGAAGTGTGGGGACAGCACGAGATGGGCCAGGAGAGCAGGAGGCTGAGTGCTGTGAGCAAACACAGCCTGTGCTGAACACCAGAAGGGAAAGAGCCAACACCCCAAGTACCTCATTTTGGGGAAGCTCTCCTTGGTGAAGGGCTCAGAGAGAGCTGGGTTGCCCTGGAGCTTCAGATGGGTCAGTCCAGCCAAACCATCCAGGGGCAGCGTGACCAGCTGGTTGTCAGTCAGGTCCCTGGTGAGGGGAAAGCAGAGAGGGAGACCATGGTCAGGGCTCTGCTGCCAGAGGTATCTCAGCCAAGCAGAGGGCACTGCCTCAGTTTCTCCCTTGATGTGATGCTGAAATGGGGCTGGTGCTGCTCTGGGGCCAGGAGCCTCTGGAGGTGACCGCTGCAGGGGCTGGGCTTGGTGGCCATGCTGGCAGCTCTGGGTGGCCTCTCCCTCCCTGTGCACGTCCATGCCCCACACATCCCTTCCACTGTGGGTCAGGGATGACTGCAGGTCCCAGCCCATAAAATACCCAAGGCTTTTAGAGAGGGGGCTGAGACCTGGGGCCCTCCAGAGCCAGCACAGATGGTCTGCAGTGACTCTTGCAGAAACAGCCCATCCTGCTGATCTTCCTTAAAGGCATCTAAGGCAGCTATGGAAGCATCAGGAAATGGAGGTTTAGTGTTCAGGATGAGAGCATCTTGAAGATGGCCCCTCCTGCACTTCATCATCCCTTTATTAATAGTATTAATAGGAAACCTTGGGATTTGTTGTGTCCACATCAGGGCTGAGACATGCACCTCAACACATCAATCTTCCAACAGCTAAATCCCAGGTGTTCTGGTAGCCCAGGGAGTCAGTCTGAGGTGCTCAGATACCTCCCATCCCTGATGACAGAAATATCCCTGCAACTTACAGCTTGGTGAGGGAGTGCAGGGTCACAAAGGCTTCTGGGTGAATAAACTGGATGTAATTCCAGCTCAGGTCTCTGCAAGGCAAGGACACAGCACTAAGAAGAGAGCAGAGCAGGGCAGTGAAGCTGCTGACACTGGCCCAGCCAAGGGCCCTGGTGGGAGCACATGTGGGATCTGTAGCCCCTTGGTCAGCAGCAATTTTTGTCCCATTGCAGCTCCCCCCAGACAAGTCTGGGTCTGTATATGGGTGGTTTCCAACAGAGGGCACAAGAGTTTGCCTTGCAGGAGCTCCTCTGCTGAGACCAATGGGAAAGGATCAATGGAAAATGTTCTTTTCTGGTTTAATTTCTGTAAATTTGGGAATTTTTTGCCAACATGCCAAACAGGGCATGCCTTAGTGCCAGAGCACCCCCAGTGCAGTCACAGTGCTGGGTGGGGCACAGGCAGATAGGGCCAGTGTGCAAACCCAGGGCACTGGGAATATTTCTCTGTCTGTTCTGGGGTGCCCTGACCCCCAGGGGAGCGCTGACTTTGACCCTCATCCATGGAGAAAGAATCCACAAAAGTGTGAAATAGATTATAGAGAGTAGTGTAGGTGTATCACTTGGTGAGAAATTGAGGTTTTGGGGTTTTTAGTGTGTTGTGGATGGAAGCAAGATGGAGGGCACAGGGTGTCCTCCTGGGTTTCTTCTTCCTGCTTCTTCTTCCTTCTTCTCCATGGGTTTGGGTGGCATTTTGTAATTGGGACTTTTGTAATTGGGAAAAATCCACATTGCAGGCTCTGTGGGATCAGTTATTGGGTTAAAAGGGAAAATAATCTAGGTGTCAGTTCTTAATTGGATAGTTTAGTCTTAAAAGACCTTGGAACAAGAGATTGTTGGCCATTTTGTGGTGCTTTTCCAGTGTGCTGAGCCTGATGTGGACAGCGTGCAAAACTCTAGATAAGATAATAATAAACAGGAACCTGAAGACCAAAAAAATCCAGTGCATCTCTTTTTCCTGACACAGAACCACTCCAGAAGGGTCTCCCCTGACAGGGGAGCCCCCAGGGAAGGCCCAGCCTGAGACCCAGAAGTTGAGGAATTGGCAACAGGTACCCAACAGGCCAGGGCTCTGGGGAAGGTGATTTTAGAATGTCTCCTGCCATGCACAGGAGCTTTGGGTTCACTGAGTCCCCTCAAAAAGCTCTGCCTCCATCCAAGTGAGACAGCTCCACTCCCTCTGTAAGCAGGGCAGAGGGAACCAGCAAACTGGGACACATTTCTTGCCCTAAGGCTGGCTACAGGACCTTCATCTCTCCAGCTCTAAGGGAGCCAAGATACCTGCTCAGGTGTGTGTGCATTGGGTGGGATGAATCCTTTCCCAGGGACCAGAACACACCCAAAGCTGTCAGAGCTTTCTCTCTGTGTGTGACTGGGCTGGGGCAGCATGCTCAGGTTTTCCTGGGTGTCTGCAGTCACCTGCCACACCTCAGGTGTAACCGTAGTGTCTGTGACACTCAGGGAATCCCAGGAACCATGAAATGGCACTCACATTGCTGCACCATGGGAGCAGGTTTGGTGGGATTTAGTTCCCTTCCTAACAGAACAGCAAATAAAGACCATCAGGGCTCTTCCCAGATGTCACAGAGCCAGTGGTGCCCTTCAGGGCCTTGCCAGGCACCTGGGAGGTGACTGGGTGTGTGGGAGGTGCTTGGGTGCACCTGTGGCACATGAACTGCTGAGGAGCTTTCAAACTAAACAAGATGCTCTTCCAGGGGTGGCCCAGGACCAACCTGTGTAGCTCAGGTACACTCAGGTACTGCCCTGGGTTGCTCCTGGCATTCAGGAGCCAGTCTGTGATGTGGGATCTGCCTTGGCAGAGCTGGGTGTGGGCATGAGGGGGCAGGTAAGGAAGGGGGGCTGCAGGCACAGGGGAAGCCAAAGGATGGTTTGTGCCCTCCTCCCTTCCTAAGGAGGAATGGAAAAGGGATGTTGGGGAGGATGAGACAGGAAAGCCTTATAAATATGATTGCCTGGCAAGAGATTTTGAGAATATGGAAACTGTGAGATTGAAATGAAAGCAAGCTTTGAGATCCCTCAGTCACTGAACAACTGGAAAACAATGGTGTGGCCAGCTGAAGGTGATCCCCTTTTGATGGAACAACACCCTCTGCTTGCAGACAGGCCCAAGGGTCAGAGCAGACCCTACAGCTTGGCAGAAGGGGCCCAAAGAGGAGTTTTTAGGGTTTAAAATGTAACACAGTATGGGAATGTAATGATTCTTATAGGCTGTATGTAAATGCTATAGGATTTGTATCTTGTACTAGATTGGTTAGTGAGAATTAGAATATTCAACATAGAAGAAGATTCATGGTATTGTAATGGGAACCTCGCTCTCTTACCCTTTTACTGTCTTGCCCTTTTACTCTCTTGCCCTTTTGCTCTCTTGCCCTTTTACTCTCTTGCCCTCTCATCCTCTCTCCCCCTCTCTTCTCTCAGTCCTGCTCCAGCTGTGGCTGGCAGCTCCCAGCAGGGCCCTGCACCCAGGCCCTTTGCAATAACCCACAAGTTCCAAGCCCTGGCTGCAGAGATCTCTCCTCTCCATCCATCCCCACTGTCCTACCCCTGATGCTCCTACAGAGGGACTCGACAGAAAAGCAGAGACAGAGGCAGCCTGGGAGCTGCCCCAGCCCCCCTGGGCTCTCAGTCCCCTCCCCAGCACAGCCCCAGCTGGTCCCTGGCAGACAATACTTGCATGGAGCGCAGGGCCAGCAGCTGCACAAAGGTGTCTGCTCTGATCTCCTGGATCTTGTTGTGCTGGAGACCCCTGGGAAAACAGAAACTGGTTTGAGAAGAGAGCTGAAGGCAGTGATGGAGATCCTTGTCCCAGGGCAGCACTGTCACTGTGGAAGTTGCTGTGCTTGGGAGACCTGCTCTGATTTCAGGAGTTAAACAGGACGAGCAACAAAATGTGTCAAAGCCATTCTCTCCTACAGGCAGCTCCAGGGCTCAGACAGCCTCTGCTTTTGATGCCATCATGGCTCAGTGAAGAACTGTGCAGAGGCCAAAGATGCCCTGTTATCTCTAAATCCACACTGGTTTCCCACTTTGCTCCTCCCTAAGCCTTGAGCTGCCCCCATGGTGCCCCTGACTGCAGCCAGGATTTCACCTGGGAGCCACTGGAGGATCTGGGCACAGATTTGGGGGTCTCACTGATGGGAAGAGGTGGAGTTTGGGCAGAAGGGGTATTGCAGCAAGGTTGAGAAGATAATTTAGGGGTGTTTAGCTGTGAGGGGTCACCTGTGTGTGCAGGTGAAGGTCTGCAAGCCAGCAGTTACAGCAGAGGGAGGGCACAGCTGAGCTCTTTGTGTGCCAGGCTGTACCACCAGGCACCACCAGACTTGTTTCAAACCATCAGGAATACTGATGCTTGGTGGGGTGGGGCTTACAGGAAAATAACTTTGGGGTTAAGAGACCAAAAGCTAATTTTGGTCCCTTAATAAGAAAAAAATCAATTTAATATTAAATATTAAAATTAAATATTAAAATTAAATATTAAAATTAAATATTAAAATTAAATATTAATATTAAATATTAATATTTAATGTTAATATTTAATATTAATATTTAATACTAATCTTTAATATTAATTTGATATTAATATGTTAATAGGTACATAGGTATAATCTATTTTACATCAGTAGCCAGAAGCTGGGATTTAGCGTGATTCTATATTAATGTTAAGTCTGAATTTGGCATATTATAAAATTCTGTAAGAAGGAACTCAGGCAGAATGTGTGAAACTACAGATTTGAAATTCTGAACATTTGCCTTTTTATGGTCTTTAAAAATTTTTTTTCAAATGTTTTTCTGAGGTTACTCTCACAGCTGCCATAAAAAGCAGCAGAGGCTGTGTACTCTCATTTCCATGTAGTTTCACAGTGTTTTAATGTCCAGTTTGCTGAGGCTGGATGAGCTGCTCTGACTATCCAGGCTGAGGTGCTACAGAGAGCAGGGACAACCTCTCCTGTGGGGTTTTACAATGGGGATGCTGCTCCCATACATCTGCTCTTCCAGGTAGCAGAATTCTGTGAAAAATCATGGAGTCTATCATCTTAAGTGGTTTTTTTAACAGTTTTTCTCAAAAAGGCCAAGAACTTGTGTTCTGTTTGAAGTGTAGGGCCACATTTTGAGCTGAGTGTGAGTAACTTTGTCTCAGAGCAGCAGCAGTGCCTCCGGAGGCCTGGAGAGGACCCAGTTCCAGAGCTACAGCTGAGGAAAGAATCCCCCTTCAGGGTGGACAAGAGCTGCTTTGTGCCCATGGCATGGGGCCCCTCCTTGGAGCAGAAGACATTTATGGTGGACATAAACCCCATTCTTGATTAGCTCATGGTGGGACTGGAGTTAGAGAAGGGAATTCAGTGCTGTCACCTCCTACTTCTGTTTGAAGTGGCTGGGACCTCTGATAGGACCTGACTGAATTAAGCTCCTGTGCACAGGGGATGTGTTTTTATTCTGTATGTGCACAGGGGCAGAGTGGAGTGTGGGAACCCAGAACATCCCTCTGGCTGTCCAGGATGGCCAGGACCCCTGCCAGGGGGCTCAGAGACCCTGGCATGGAGCCCAAAACACCTCTGGGTTTGATTATGAATTACCAACCTTAGATGAAGATCTGCAAGCCACAACAGTTTAGGTAGAATAATAGTGAAGTTATCATGGGGTGGAAAAGCAGATTTTGGGGTTTTTGGTATGGGGGTTCAGGGGACAAGATGGAGGGATCTGGGTGTGTCCAGCCTTTCTCCTTCTTCTTGGCCTCCATCTTCTGCTGTGATGGTGGCACTTTTGGATTGGTTTAGAGTAGAAGCTCAGTGTCTAACACAGGTGATAGGTATTGGAAAGTAATTGTAAATATTGTACAGGTAGTTTTTAGTATAAAGACATAACCCTGCCCTGGGGGCAGGCAGAGTGCCTGGAACTGTCCTGCTGGATGGACCTCAGCGGGGCAGGAGAAAATTTTTTATAGATAAGAAACAATAAACAACCTTGAGACTGAGAAATGAAGAGTTCTGACTCCTTCTTTGAGCACTGGGCTGGGAAAAGAGACTTTCCAACTTTTCTTGGGGTCACTCTAAAGATCCTGACAGTGGAGCTCTGGTCCAGTTGCACTCCAAACAGTGACTTACAATGCCCAACTTCCCCAGTGCTTGGGAGTTCTGTGGGTGGGAACCACCCCTCTCCTCAAAGCAGCCCTTTTTCCCCACAAACAAGCACAGCACAAACAAGGACATTTCCATACTCACAGCTCCTCCAGCTGCTGGCACCGGTGGAAACTTGGCAGCTCCTCAATTTGGTTGTGTGACAGCTCTCTGCAGGGAAAGGACAGCACAGGAATGTTGGGACACCAAAAGCCAGAGCCCCTGAGCCCTCCCTTGCAAGGCAGGTACTGCTGGAGAGCGAGGAGACCTCACCTCATCCTGCACAGCTCCACTTTTGGTAACCCAGAGAGTGGGATCTCCACCCTGCAGCTGCTGCTGGCTCTGGGTGTCTCTGTGCAAGGTGAGGGCTGCCCCATCATTTCTTGTCACAGACATCTTTTATGAAAAATCCTTTCCTTAGGATTTTTCCTCCTGAGAAGCTGAGAAGTCTCAAAAACAAAATGTAACCAATGGTTATCTGCTGCCGTGGAATGCAACAGGTGCATCTGGGATTGGTCTCATGTGGTTGTTTCTAATTAATGGCCAATCACAGTCAGCTGGCTCAGACTCTGACTCACAAGCCTTTGTTATCATTCTTTCTTTTTCTATTCTTAGCTAGCCTTCTGATGAAATAATTTCTTCTATTCTTTTATGTTTTAATGTAATATATATCATAAGATAATAAATCAAGCCTTCTAAACATGGAGTCAGATCCTTGTCTCTTCCCTCATCCTCAGACCCCTGAGAACACTAACACAGTTTCTGTGCAGGATGAGGTTTGCCCCATGATCTCTGTGCAGGATGAGGGCTGCCCCTTGATCTCTGTGCAGGATGAGGGTTGCTCCATGATCTCTGTGCAGGATGAGGGTTGCCCCTTGATCTCTGTGCAAGGTCCTGTCCCATGATTTCCCCACTCACCCACCCCCAGCCCAGCTCCCTGCACAGCCTGTGGGCTGATGGAGCTGCTGGTACAGCTGGGGTGGGCTTGTCCTCCCCAGCCTCAAGTCAGCTGGGAAAGGAAACCCTCCTGTGCCACTTCTGCCATGCCCAGCCCTGCTTTCCATGGGCACAGCACAGAGATTTTTCTGCCAGAGCTTGCACAAGCTGCAGCTGTGCCTGCAGAGCCTGGGGAGGATTTGACCAGCTCCCTCCTGGCACAGCAAGCCCATTGCCTGCTCCTCCTTCAGCCTTTCCTGGCTTTGTCCCAAGGTCAGGGAAGGGGTTGTGGCATTGGCAGGGATTTGGTTCAGGACATCACACACTTTGACAACCTCTGGTCACTCAAAAGCAGTTTGCAGCAAACTCCTCTTGCCACTGGTTCATGGCTCAGTGTCCTGAGTGTCCTGTCAGCGTCCAGAGTGGCTTCATAGTCAGAGGAAAACCCACCCTGGCCCAGCTTAATGAAAATTTATTGAAGCTGAAACAGGCTGGGTAAGGAGCAATGTTTAAACCCAGCTCTTTCCCCCACCAGCAGAGACTGGATTTGTGGTTGTTCAAGGGAAATTTACCCCAGGGTAAAGTTTTGTATGTGGTTTCTCAGCCGACTTTCCAAACTCGGTTTCCATCTTTCTGCCAATAGATTGCTCCTAAAATATTTCAATTATTATTTTTTTTTTGCCAACCCACTCACCACCAGTTTTCCATGGTGGAGAGGAGGAGGGAGGGAAAAGCAAGCAAAAGGTTTGTGCTCACCCAGGCTGGAGAAAAGTCCTTAGAATCAGTCACTTTTCCCTGGTCCCTGTGTCAATGCATTGGGCTTGACAGGGCTGGAGGTGAGCTAACAGTGATGGGGGAGAACCAGCCCCAGGAGTTGTTTCTGGCTCCTCCAGAGTGAGGGCAACCAGGTGCAGCCCAGAATCTACAAACAGAGCAGCCTCAGTCACTCATGCTCTGTTGGGAACACAGCTGGATGAAGGTGCTGATGGCACCAAGGGACTTCAGCTCTGCTCAGGGCAGTGTCACCTATTTCTGCTTGAGGAGAAAGACAAATCTTCCAGAGCCCAAGGAGCATTTGGACTACTCTATCAGGCCCAGGGTGGGATTGTTGGGGTGTTCTGAGCTGGACTCAATGATCCTTGTGGGTCCCTCCCACCTCAGGAGTACCATGGGTACAGGAAATCTGTGCCCTGAGCAGGAGCTCTGGATGAAAGCAGCAGGATGATGCCAGGTTGATGCCAAAGGCTGCCCTGCCTGTGTGGGGCATCCCAGGATGGCTCCACAGTCCCTGTGCAGGGTCCTTGCAGAGGATCCCCACCTGGAAATGCAGCTGTACCTGTCGTCTATGGCCAGAGGTGTCACAGCCACAGCTCCTGTGGCTGCCCAGAGCCAGGCAGAGAGCAGCACTGGCTCTGTGGGGACAGGGGCCAAGGCATTTCAGAGGCAAGAGAGATGTGAACATGCACAAACATTGGCCCTCACGCTCTGTCTCCAAACCCAAAAGCAATGCAGTTAATGTCAGGAATGTTCACTGGGGAAGAGGAACAGGGGGCAAGGAACAAGGTGGTGTGTCCCAATAAAACTGTCCCACATGGTGGTGGGGGTAGGCACAAAGAACAGGCTCTGCTGTGAGGGCTTGCAGTCTGATAACTGCAACCATAAACAGAGCTCTGGGACCCAACAGCCTGGGCCAGCCCAAAGGCTGCACTTTTGTAGCAACTCATCCATTGAATTGGTCCATGTGTCTAAAGATGGGAGATCTTCCCCACAGGGACATCTGGAACCAAAAGCCTGTAATCTCCTAAGTTACAAATTGTCTTCTTTTATTTTTATGTTTTACTCTTGTTTCCAATTTCTGTGATCAAGAATTCACTCCTGTTGCTTTCCTGGAACAAACTTGTTTTCTTTTTCAGCTTGCTTGTATAAAGACTGATGAGAGGCAAGCCTGTTGTTGCCCTAAGGCTGCAAACTTGTATAAATCTGGCTCATGACTCATTTCCTGAGGATGTCTTTGACTGCAAACATAGTTGGGGATCTCAGGAACCAGGGGTGTGATTCCTGAGATGATGCAGAACCTTTCTGAGATGTTGATTTCATCATGTACCAAGCTAAAGGAGAGAGCATGAACCCCCAGCATCATTCAGTGCCTGGCTAAGCAGGCAGAGCCAAAGAAACAGAGAGCAAGCAAAACCCTGACCTGACTGTGCTGCCCCAGGTGAGGAAATGAGGCCTTGTGGCCTCACAGGTCTCCATCAGGTCAGACCTGATCCCTCCTGGGATATGAACAGGATCCCTCCTCCAGGTGATGGCCCTTGCTGCAGCTCCAGCTGCAATAAGCCAAGGCTGGGGCAGAGGGTGAAGGTGATTTCCCCCTTGTTTTTGGGCTGAGAGGAGCTGTGAAGGGCTGTGGCCATCCTTACCCATCCCCTTTTGTTCTCTCTCTACTCCCCCTGCATGGGGAGGGGACAGGGCCTGCTGTGCAGAGCAAGGAGGAGGTGCTGGTGCAGCCCTGGGACCAGAGCAGCACTGGGGATGGAGCAGCAAGGGCAAGAACAAGCAAGAACTCAAAGCAGTGATGAAGAAGGTGGTGATTTCTGCATGGCAAAATGATGGGAGCAAGAACCCCAGGATGGTCTTCCACAGCTGGTCCTTTCCCTGAGCTTGACAAAAGGCAAGCCCAGTTCCTGAGGGCACTTTGTAAGGACCAGGCAGGCCAGGGACACGGGTTACTCACAGGACTCGGAGGCTGGGCAGCTGCTGGCACATCCTTCTGGGGAGGAAATGGATTCCTGCCCGGGTCAGGGTCCTGGAGGGATGGAGGAGAGAGAAGAAATGCTGTTGCTGACAGCCAGCACACAGACTCTGACCCAGAAACCCAGTCCCAGACAGTGGCAGGAGAGACAATATCAGTCGGGCAATAAAATACAGGGAGAGCATAAAATCCTGCCTGGCAGCTTTGGAAAGAGGCACTGCTGCTGGACCTGGCTAAGGTGAATGTGAGGAGTTCTGGGCCATTCTATGAAGAGTTCTGGGCCACTGCTGAGTACTGAATTCACAGCTGTCCTTGGCCTTGCTGGGGGCAGGTGACAGTGGCCTCTGTAGCATTCTCTGCCATCCCTGCTCCCACTGTCCAGACTGGACAGGCCAGGAGCCAGGACTCCTCAGAAGCTGTGTGTGAGGGATGGATGGTGTGTCCCTGTCCCCAGGACATGGCAGGGCCAGGCCACACCCTGCCCAGGGGTGCTCCAGTGAGGGCTCAGTGTGGGGAGGGTGTCCAGGGGAGGAGAACCATGTGTGGCCAGGGGCAGTGTGTCCTCCAAGGCCCTGGGGGTGTGAGGAGGGGACCAGAGCAGCTGCAGGAGTCCCAGCCTGGGTGGCAGATGTTTCTGAACTGCACCATGGTGCTGGTTCCAGTATGGGCAGAGACACTGGGGTGCAGCAGAAGCACTGCACTCACAGGTGCAGGAGGGAAGGAAGGAACAAACAAACAAACAAACAAACAAACAAACAAACAAAAGGCTGGAGCACACTCAAGAGTACTGAGAGAGCCACTCACAGGGAGGAAAGCTGGTTCAGGAGCCACAGGGGTGAAACGAAGCAGAAGGGTGAGCGACCAGGGAGAGGCAGAGCTGAACACAGCACTGGGAAAGTTGTCCTCACTGAAACAGCCTGGACCACCTTGGAGGAGGAAGAGCACAGCTAGCAGGGTAAAAGGGAGAGAGGTGCCACTCACAAAACTTCTAGGCTGGTGGTGCCTTTGAGGTCTGGGAATTCCCTGATGTCTGTGGCTCCATTGAGTGACCTGCAGAGAAACGAGGCTGCAGTGAGGTGGGCAGAGCACCTGGAGGCTCCAGACCCATCAGCCAGGGTGGCAAATCTGCTTCCTCACACCCAGATGGGATCAGGGCCCAGCCCCAGCGTGTCCCTGTGGCTGGAGCAGACACTGTGTGGATACAGCAGGATGGAGCTGGGGCTTCCATGCAGGGAGACTTGGCAAGCTCCAAGCCTCTCCCAGCCACTGACATTCTTGGCACGATCTCTACCCAAATTAAATCAAAAAACCCCAAACAATTACCATGGGGAATGTAAGCAGGGCATCCCACCCAAGCCTCCCTGGGTCTATGCATTTGGATCTAAAGAATGCAGGGCTATTTGAATGATTTATTTTATGTGCCTGGGTGAGGCTTATAAATAGAGATTTATGAGGTTGCCTCTGCCTCAGTATTTTTAGTGCTGTGCCACAACAGGTTGGCTGAAATGCCAGTGTGGGGCAGTTGCTGTGGTTCAGGTGGTGCCCAGCCTGTGCTGGTGGCCCTGGAACAGGGACAGGGCCAAACCTGTGCAGGAGGCAGTGCCACTGCTGGCTGCCCAGTAATAACATTTGTGCCATGGTGCTGGGATGTGTTCCTCCACTCCTCCATCTTGTGGAGGAAGGCAGATGCCTTCAGTGTCCTTCTGTTTGGGCAATTATGCAACAGCAGAAAAAGCTGTGGCACTTGTGGGTGGCACTTTGCTGCTCCTGGCACAGCTGTGGAGACCTTGGAAAGCCCCAGTGCCTGTCAGCTGTGTAGGGAGGAAGAATTAGTGGCTGTCTCCAAAATGCCCTTTTCAAAAATATCCTTCCTTAGAAGAAAACATTAGCAGCGTCTACTCCTTGGAGTAACCTTTGGGGTTGGACAAGAGAGTGGCTTCGTGGTCCTCTATTGGCACAGGGGCTCTGAAAAAGGGAGGGAGGAGGCCACAAAGGTGCCCAGTACACAGGGCTTGGAGCTTGGATGTTACCTCTCTGGGGATGGGCTTGGTGAACTTACAGAGTGTGGAGCTTTGGCAAGTACTGGAAAGCAGACTGTCCAACAAACTGGATGGGATTGTCATAAAAATGGCTGCAATGGGAAAGAGGAACAGGTCAGAGGCTGCTGCACACAAAGAGAAAATGCTGTTACGGGTCAAGAGCCCCAGAGCCACCAGCAGCAAGCCATCCATGCAGGAGGTGCTGCTGGGCTGGGAGGAATTCTTTTCCCAGCTAACCACAGGTTCTCCCATGGCCTGCTTTGGCTGGACATTGCTACAACTGAGGTCTCCTGTTGCTCTGAATGGGTCCTTTGGGGTCCTGCTGAACCAGATAGGCTGGAAAGGTGTAAAACCCTTCTTCAGTCCTATTGAGAAACACCTTGCACTGGTGTCACCTCCCGTGGTGTCACACACAGCACCAGCACCTTTCCCACTTGTCACAGTCAGTGCAGTGAGCTCTTCTAGGACCCAGTGAGACATGGGAGGGGTTGAGCCACCTCCTGCAAGAAGCACTTCCCCCCTCTAACTGTAGATGGGCAGATCCAATGGAGAGATGAACATTCTGGGAGTATTGGCCTCCATCATCACCCTGTGGATGCTGCCCAAGCAGATGGGGATGAGGCAGGTGGTTCTGGCTGGAGCACTGAATGGTTTCACCCAGTGTCACCATGGCTTTCCAGATATTGATATTTCTATAATTTAAGTCCAGTTTGGACAAGCAGAGCTTTTGTCACGCGATTTTCAGTATCTATGTGGTTCAGAGAAGTATCCAAAAATCCCTGACTGTGCCTGGGTCAGAGCAGACATGACCTGACAGCTGGGTGTGTTTATCTGCAGAGCTTTGTGTCCCAGGTCTGGGCAGACACATGGGGATCTGCAGTCCCAGCTCTCTGACACATGTGGCTGCTGCTGAAGCTGGCCAGCAGCTTTTCTGAGCACAAGGAATAAACAGCAGCAGATGTCAGCCAGGACTTAGGTGGTTTCCATGCAGACCACCTGTGTTTTGTTCCTTCCTTGCTATCAGCAAATGTCAGCTGCAGGGAAATCCTCATCCTTGAGGATTCCAAAACTTCACATCCCCCAGCACCCAAGGGCCTCAAAGATCCTGAGCTTGGCACTGATCTCTTATCTTCCTGTGGGAAAGAGAATCATCCCCTCACTCCCATGGCCATTTCTTCTCTCTCACCAGCTTTGCTGAGGTTGTGTTCAGAGGCAACACTGTCCTCTGAAAGGAGAACCCACAGCAGTTCTGAGGAGCCCAGAAACAGCAATTTCAGCCTGCTTGGGCACATGGATAGCAAATATCAGATTGTTGTCATTTGTCAGAAATCCCAACTAAAGACAGCAGGAAATGCTCCTTTCTGGGCAATGTAAAGATGTAGGAAACATTACTTAATTTTCTTACATTGTTTGGAGGAGGGGATTCCCAACGAATGCATTTTCTGGAATAGCTTTGATGTTGTTGTTGTGAAAACCACTGTTGGGAGAAACAAATATCTTCATATTAATTAAATGATTCTTTTTTTCTCAACACTTTTAAAGCCAGAGAGCCTTCAAAATATTCATCATATAGGAGATATAGGCTCCTTCCCAGGTGCAGCATCATCCCAGCAGGTGAACAAGGTCTGTGGTTTGGCAGGACAAAATCTGCTGCATTTACTCCATTTGTGACCCCACCAACCCCACCAAGGGTACAAGGACTTCAGGTTTAACACTTTACAGGTCAGGAAACAGAAACAAGCAAATACAAGATTTTCTATCCACCAGAAACTACAATTTTTGTGGATGGTTTCTATAACAGCCCCACAGCTGCCAACCAGAGTGTGCCAGGAATTATCAGCCCATGTGACTTTAAAGGATTTGTAGCTGGGATAGTTTTGGTTAAGCTTGAGAACCAACTGACAGAACCAGAGCACACAGTCTCAAGCTGCACCAAGGGAAATTTAGGTTGGATATTAGGAAAAAGTTTTTCATGGAAAGAATGATAAAGTTCTGGAATGTTCTGCCTGGGGAGGTGGTGGAGTCACCATCCCTGGGTGTGTTTAAAACAGACTGGATGTGGCACTGGGTGCCAGGGTTGAGTTGAGGTGTTGGGGCTGGGTTGGACTCAATGGTCTTTGAGGTCTCTTCCAACCTGGTCATTCTCTTAATTCTGTGAAAATTTCTATCAGCAAACTTGCTCAGCAGAAGGGAGCTCTGTGGCCACAGTGTGACCTCCTGTACAGCAAAGGCAGTCACAGGTTCCTGTGTCCAGGACTAAGCTCTGGGTGGTGCCCAAGTTGTTTATCCCAGAGGAGTGTGAGCAGGTGATTAGTTGAGGACTGTTTGGAATTTGCCTCTTTAGTGAAGGCATTTCAGAAGCCATCTCGAAGGGGATTAAGGATCTTATTCTCATTTTGAAGGTGAGAATAATGATGATATTGGGCTGAACACAGAAGTCTCATGAGAATTCTTCCAGTAAAGAAAAAAGTAGTGTCAGATTTTTACTCCAAGGCTCCCAGAAACATGAGGGCAGCTGCTTTTGTCCCACCTCAGCCTGGCACCAGTGACACAGGAACTGTGGATCCACATCAACTCACCCCACCCTGGGGCTTCTACCTTCATGGGTAATAACTGGGATGGTTTCTTATTTTTAGTGTCTCCCAGGCTGACCCATTAGAGGAAGGAGAGCTATCCACTAAAATGGTCATAAACTGGTAATTCCCTATTGTAAATTTATCCTAAGGGAGAAATCCTATACATTTATCCTAATTTCTTTGCATTAGAGGAGGCGGCACACAGTGCCTGCAGAAACTGTGGCCTCACAATAACAAGGTTCAGTCTGGGTTGTGGTCCCAAGCTGGGGAATGGACATCAGAAGCAGCCAGAGAACAGCTGGAATTTGAGCCCCTGAGATGCACAGGAGAGTGAGGAGCAGTAGGAGGAACCTGCTCCAAGGCTGGCAGAGACTCCCACTCCCCCCCAAGGTGTGGAGGCTGATGGGGAGCTGGGCAGGGCTGATGGAAATCGAGGGGATAAACTGCTTTGATGCAGTGGATAGGGCTGGGAAGGAGAAGAAAGGCTTGGACTGAGTGCTCTCCTCAAGTCAGAGCACACCCGATGCTTGATTGGTCGCTCTCTCACGGAGAGTGGATTTGAAAAGGAATAAAAGGAAAATCTCACAGCTCCTGCAGTCGGCCCAGTGTCCTGATAGCCCCGGGGAATTCCAGCAGCTCGTTGTAGTTCAGATCCCTGAAAGACAGAGAAGGGAAAAGCATTAATTAGCATTTCTGTAGGGATTCAACCTTTGAAGCTGGAAACTTGGCCCTTAACATGGGAGACAGGTTTTTCCTAGCATGCTGATCCAGCACTGCCTGGAAACACAATCTCACCCGTTCCTGCAGCAGGACTATTGCAGCAGAACGTTCCCTGCTCACAGCACTGCCAGGTGAGAGCCAGTCCAAGCCATGGCTGCTGCCAGGGGGCTCCTCCCAAGTGCCCATGCCCAGCACTGGGCAGTGGAGCTGCTCCCCATCTCCTGAGGGCCCTGGCCCCTTCTCCCAGGAGCTCAGCTCTGGGCCTTTGGCTCTCAGTAATTTTTCTTGCCTCTCCAGGTCAAAATGGGGTTCTTTGAAGGACAAGAAACACAAGCAGTGTCAGTTGTGTGGGGCCCATGAAAGGCTTCTCTGTGGTGCAGAGGGGATCAGGGACCATTCCCTCAGTGGGGACATTCCTCATTCCCCCTCTTGGGGACACCACATTCCCCCCTGCCACTGGGACATGCTGTGACTGGGAACAGTGGGAAGAGGAGTCTGTGGGAACACTTAGGTCTTCTGATGGTTGGAGCCAACCCCACATTGGAATCTATGAGCCAGAGCTGGAAGTGATGTGCAAGAAGAACTGACACTGTTGAGCATTGTCTAATATGCTGTGTAGTAAAAAAAATAAAATATACTATGTTGGTTGTAATGTAGTGTAGAATTTACCCACCCTGACTTGGCAACTAGAAGAGACATCTGAGTCTGAATAAAATCTCAAGAGTTGTGTTTGCTCTTCAAGGATGGGCTTAACCTCTGGAAAGGGATTTATTTGACTTTTGGGGCACTGCTGGCAACCTGGGAGGAGCAGCCCTTCAAAGGCACCAGTCCTGCTGTTGGCTGGAGGGTGCCCATGGAGACTGGCTGGGCTTTGGGTGTGCAGCATTTCTCTGACATGCCAAACTTTCTCCTTGGAAGGCAACTCCAGCTGTCACAGTAACATTTGGCCCTGTCCTGGCCATCCCACTTTGCAATTCACTGAAGTCTGAAAGCCATGAGACTGCTTCCTACCTGCATGACACTCACCAAGCTTTAAGTGGTAGATACTTTGGAACATGATTACTGGCTCCTGGAGATTACTGTATAATTACACTTAATGAACCTCAAAGTAATTACCATGTAACCTGGATTGTGGTTTATGGAACAGAAATAACTGAGCATTTACACAGCAATGGGCTGCTGCCCAATTACCCTGTAATTCTCATCCTCTGGCCCAGGCTTGGTCATTATGTTATGATGTCTCTTGGCCCCCTTTTCTCTTACATCTTCTCTCACTACCAGTGCCCCTCTTGGGAACGACTCCATGGCACCAGCTCAGCTCTGCCCTGAAGGTGTTTACACAGGAAATCAACCCAGAGAGTCTCTCCAAATAGGTCCTTCCAGGACTTCCAGTTTATATGATTTATGTCTTAGGGAATGCTTATCACAGAATTACAAGATAGGGCACAAACCCAAGAGAAAAACATGGAATGAGGTTGTTGTGGGTGGATTTTGTCAGGTTTAGCTCTGACAAGGTCCACACCAGACCCTGCTGCTGGATTCCCTGAGAAGCCCAGGTGCTGTGGCAGGTCCTGGTGTGGCAGGGTTTGTCCCCTGACACTGAGGGCAGTTCTCCCTCCTCCAGTTACACAGGGATCTGGATGCAGGTGCTCTGTGCAGAGATTTGAGCAGATGAATCCTGCTCCTGTAGGAGCCAGGCAGGGCTCATGCTGTCTGATAGTTGGCAGTGCTGGCACTCAGCAGGGGAGGAGCACAGGGCTGGTGGTGAGACCCTGAGCTCTGCCTGCCCAGAGTGGTGGCAGGGTCACACCTGAAGCTGCTGTGCCTGTCCCAGGGCCCAGGAGTGGAACAGGAGTGGTGTCCCCTCCTCACATCTATTAGGCAGGAGAGCTCTGCCTCTCCCTGAACTTGCTCTGGCACACTCTGTTCTCATCCTGCTCCAAGCAGATCAGTGGTTTTCCTCAGATTTCCCTGCTTGAGCCCAAATTTATCTATTCAAGGATAAATAGCCCAACACCTGGCTGCTGATAGCCTCACTCTTGGCTTGTAGCTCCCTATCAGCTGCTTGGGTGCTCTTGGCCAGAGTCTGTAGATGGCACTGCCAGGCTCCATCAGGGCCTGGCTGAGGGCTCTCACTGCACAGGTTTGGTTACCAGGGGCAGGACTGGTAATGGCATCCCTTCTCTGCTGCTCAGGAAGATACAGGAGTGGATTTCCCAAGTGAACAAGCAATGGGAAGTGCAGGCAGGACCCCACTGGGCATTTTCAAAGCATCAGTCAAATCTGATTAACCTCCAGATCCCTGCACTGGTTGAAATCAGAGGCATTAGCAGCCTAAGTCGACTGACAGCCCCAAATTATGCACATAAGGTGCATTTAAAAATTTCACCCTGCAGTGACTCCCTGAAATTAGAGTGAGATTCCACAGGGAGCAGGCAGCTGTAGAGGTCATTCAAGACTGGGTGTCTGCCTGTGCCACTTCCCTGCACCACAAACTGGGGCTGGGGTGACCCTGTGTGAAGCCAAGGGATGGTCCCTGGAGAAGAGGCTCTGTGAGCCCCAGCCCCAGGTGACATTCAGCCCATCACTGCAGTGTCACTGCCACTGTGGAGGCTTCCTGTGATGGCACAGGGCTGTTTCTGTGAGCTGCCAACAGATGGAAAATATTGCCCAGCAGAGAGGAGCCTTGGCTCACCTGTGATTCACTAACAGAACAAGGGATCTTAGATCTGCAACCGGTATTATTTACAGGGAATAATTCATCCTGCTGTAATATTTGCTCCTGTCTTTAAAAATGTGTTTCCTTTCCAGCCTGCACCTCTTCCAGGCAGGCTGGTCTTTCATCAGCAGATGAAGGTTCTGTTTGTACCTCCCCATGTGAGCAAGTACGTGCAGGACCAGCCCTTCCTGAGCGAACACACAGCGCTCCCAGCCCTGGCAGCATCCCGGGGCCTCCCTCCCCTCTGCACTTGACACATACAAAGAGCATTCATTGTGTTCAGCAGCTCCTGCTGGGTAAAAGCCCATCTTGGAATGCTGGCAGCCACTGGGCTTGTTGGAAAGTGGAAATGCAACCAGGTGTAGTCCTGCTGCTGCACTGTGGCTGCCAGTGTTCTGTTCTGTTCTGTTCTGTTCAGAGGAGACAATGCCTGTGCTCGCTCCTGCCCTGCTTCCTGGGTTTGGGGAGGTGAGCCTCCCTCCTGGAAAGAGCCCAGCTGCTCTGGGGAGCAGGTCACTGGGTGCTGCTCACAGGTGGCTGCTCTGGATGGAGTGCTGCTCTCAAGCTGACGTGTCCCCAGGGCAGCTCCGGGCCCAGCTCTGCCCAGTTCATGGGGTTCAGCTGGATGGAGAGGGCTGGGAGAAACCAGCACTCAGGATGGTCCTCAGGTGCCATCTCTTCCCTGCAGTGGGGCCACTCTTCCCAAAGCCCAGACCCAAACCATGATGTGAAAAAAATTTCCCTGTCCCTGTAGCCCCACATTTCTCTTCACAGAGAAATGTAAGGCACATCTTCCCAAGAATATTTCTGGGATTCGCCTTCTCTGAACCTCAGAGAAAGAAAACACAATTCTTATCATTTGCTGTGCCTGTGTTTGTGCAAAAGTAGAATGCAATATGGATATTGTTTACCCAAAGTGATGGTGTTTTGTTTCCTTGGCCTGTGAGAGCCAGGTGTGTGTGTCAGGACTGTTGGCTGACAGTCATGAGATTCTGTGCAGTGCGAGCAGTTGTGTGCAGGGTTGAGTGCTTGGCAGATTCAGTTTTAGATGTATAGAATAATATAGTATAATAAAGTAATTAATTAGCCTTCTGATATCCATGGAGTCAGATGGACATTTTCTCTCCCTCATCAATGTTGGAGTTGCTGTTGATTTGCAATATGTCCCTTCTTCTTTCACAGAACTGGAGTTGGGCTCTGGTCCAACCAATGACCAGACACAGCATTCAACCTCCACCAGGGTTTTCCTGCCCATGGGGAAGTTTCTGTTCATTTAGAGAAATCCAGTCCTCAGGTTCTTTCCACAGGTGCTGTCAGGCTCCATCTGGCCCAGACATCTCCTCTCTGCCTGCTGTCAATGGGGAATTTGGCCCAGCCCATGTGCCTGCTCTTGGATTTCCAGAGCTTCTTCCCCAGGACTCAGATTGGAAGAACTCACAGCTCAGTGAGTCAGGGGTGGTTTTGCTTTTTGACTCCAGTGGCAACAAAATTTCCTCTCCTGAGCATGCCAGAGAACTGCCCATCAGTCACAAACCCTCTCCAGGAACTGGTGGATGTAGGAAATGGAGCTGCTGGAGCAAACACCTTGAAGGGTTCCCTTCCTCTCCCTGCCTTCCCTGAGGTACTTGGGCAATGCTTTGCTTCCCCAGCTCCACATTCTGCCACCTTCCCACTGCTTCCAGATTTGGGATGAAGCAGAGAAAGCTGCAAAAAGCCACTTCAGTGTTCCCACTGCACTGCTGTGGCATGGGCTGGGGTGGCCCAGGAGGGCTCTTGGCCCAAGGGAGCTGGACCTGGCAGTGCTGCCCCAGCCCTGGGGTCTGACCAGTCCCTCCCAGTGCAGCTCTGACCTCCACTGAAAGTCCCAGTGGTGTCCAGAGTGTGGCTGTTCCCCCCAGGACTCCTGTCTGCTCTCCTGTCTCTTTGTGTGTGACGTGTGGGGTTTCCCACATGAAAAAGCTCATTGGTTGTTGCTCATCCTTAATAACTCAGCACAGAAATTTCCTTTTACTTTTCCCTCATTCCTATCCCAGGAAATAGGAAAATTCCTCAGCACAGGCATTGTCTCCCTAGAATAATTAAAGGAATGATTAAAGGACAACCCTTCCCTCCCCAGCACTTCAATTTCATCCATTTCTCATCCAAAACACCAGGAACCTTCCCCTGGATCACCTCAAATATCCCTTTCCTGTGCCATGAGGAGTTCCTGCTCTCCCAAAGAACCCAGGAACAAAATTAGAAATCAGGGAGAAAAAGCAACTGAGGAAAAGGATCCTCCAGTCCTGAATTAATCCCTGAATTCTGCTGTTTACTCAGGGAAAGAACACAAGGAATTTTTTTTCTCTCCTCCTTTTTTTAAAAGGACAGGAGTGTTATCCTTTTTGGCACAAAGGAAATCAAGGGCAGCATTACTTGGTGGAAGGATGGCAACACACCATGGCCATGGCTATGCCAAGTAATAGGGAAGCCACACAACAGCAAAAATAAATCAAAAATTATAAGCATGACATAAGGGGGATTTCCCCATTATCAAGGACTTTTGAAAGTGAAATCAGTCAGAAAAGAGGTTCAGAACTGATGTGCAAGAGCAATGGCTATGAATAATCCCTTTCCTGAGCTAGGCTCAAAGTTACCAGCCCTAGCATGGCAGTGGGATAGCAGGAGGAGCCTTGTCTGTTCTTCTGCTTGAGATGAAAGCCTCTGAAAGGTCACCCAGTCTGCCCAAGACACAGTGAACTGGCTGGTTTTCCATTGTTTTCATTGCTAGAGGGAGCCTATAGCTTCATATTTGGAAGATCTTAACCAACACTGTTGTTTATTTAGAAATAAAAGTAAGTTGACATCAAAGGCCCAGTTATTTTGGGCTTTAACTGCCAGGGTGATTTGAAGCTGACAGCAAGCAGCCTGGAACTATTAATATCTTCAGTCATGCCAAAAGGAGAGAAGGAGGGGAAAGAGTCTCAGGTCAATTTTCTGCCTGTTAGGGACTATTAGTGGTTCCACACAGGAAGCCAAAAAAAAAAAAATTATATAGTACTATAAATTCTTCCATAAGCCACAAAACACCACAAATTTGCAGCTAATAAACCTGAAGATGAAGTGAGATTAGAAGCTGTAGATGGGACATTTGCTGACTATTTCAGTCCCAGTGGGGTTGGAGATGTTACCATGGTGCCTGGAGGGGACTTTGTGCAGCCTCCTCTGAGGACCTGCATTTTCCACCTGTCCTGTGCTGGCACCTCATCAAGCTGCCAATAAATGTAATTACTGCCTCTGCTAGTTGTGCTGGTTACTGTGGGCAAATCAAGCACTGGAAATGATTTAATTGGTAGTCTGGAAGCCCAAGGGGGCCATGGTGACCATGTAGTTTGACCTCTTGCCCAGTACTGAGCAGACAGCTTTACCCAGACTCCACACATCCAGTCATGGCTTGCCAGATTAGTTCAAATATGAAAAATAATTGCACAATCTGGTGCTGTATTTTATGGGATCACAGATTTGTTAAGGTTAAAAACACCAAGATCATCAAGTCCAAGCATTAACCCCACACTAGAACATGTCCCTAAGCACCCCAAGTGGTTTTTTTAATGCTTGCAACACTTTCTGTTGTGTAGCACCAGCCCAAAGCCCACTCTCCTGGCAGTGGCTATCATGGCAATGGTCCCCTGAATGGGGAATAATTAGCATTGACTCTATGATTGCAAAAGGCTGAATAATTGCTTTACTCTTCTATATCATACTATACTATACTATACTATTAACTTCTAACTCTTACAGACTGTCTCATACAGCTTTAACTTAATTGGTCAATTAATCCAAACACTATCTAGTGTCTAATTAAGAAACTACTCTTTGCTAAACAATCTCCATAACACATTCCACATGTGCACAGCAACAGGTGCAGCAAGTGGAGATAAGAATTGTTTCTTATTTTCTTCTCTGAACTTTCTCACAGCTTCCCAGGAAATCCTGGGAGAGCTATGTCTCTCTCTGTCCAGAGGATATGTGATTACCACAGGTGGCAGCAGTGTGTGTGTGCCCTTGTGCAGCCACATTTCTCCTCACAGAGAAAAGCAAAACCATCTTCCCAAGAACATTTCTGAGATTCACATTCTCGGAACCTCAGAGAATGATCATAACAATTCTTATCTCATTTGCTGTGCCTGTGTTTGTGCAAAAGTAAAATGCAATATAAAAATTGTTTACCCACAGTATTAGTGTTTTGTTTCCTTGGCCTATCAGGGCCAAGTGTGTGTGTTGCTGGGACAGTCACGAAATTCTGTACAGTTGTGTGCAGAGTTGAGTGCTTAGCAAATTCAGTTTAGATATAATATAACATAGTGTAATATAATATAAAATAATATAGTATCATAAAGTAATTAATTAGCCTTCTAATAAAATAAAGTCAAATGCATCATTCTCTCCCCCTCTTTGAGAATAAAAATATCCACTATACCCTTGCCCAGCTTGGCCTGGGGGATGAGATGCTGCCAGTGCTATAAGAAGTGAGAGGAGGGAAGGGGGATGTGGAAGGACCCAGAGCACTTGTCTGGCTCCAGGCAATGTCCCCATTCCCTAAGGAAGAGGGGGATGTTCACATGCACTGCAGAGAGGTAAGACCCACCATGGGATTCATCTGCTAGGGTCAGTGTTTTCACTGGGACATTATCACACCCTAGAAAACCCCCCTTTTTTTCTTTTGCCAGCTATAAGGAGAAGCCAGGCTATGATGGAACTTGAGGAGTGCATGTGTGTCCCAAAGGAGCAGAGATGGGCTGCCCACTGTGGGGAGGTTGTCAGGTACTGGGGTACATGATTCCTGCCAGGAGCAAGCAGCAGTCTCTGAATGAGGATTCAGAGAATCTGGAAATGTCCCAGCCTCTCACTGACAGGGTGCTGCAGCACTTTACAGGGTTTCTGTGGCACTGATGGTCCATTGCTGACTGTCTGTGGGTTGTGCCTTGCACCCCTGCAGCCACCAGTCCCTCCCAGTGCAGCTCTGACCCCCACTGAACATCCCAGCAGTGTCCAGTGTGTGGCTGCTCCACCCAGGACTCCTGTCTGCTCTCTGACTGACAGAGGTGATGGAGAAATGTTTGATGTATTTAACCCTCTGCCATGCACATTCAAAGGGACCTCATTTCTGGGTGCTGGGACACACAGAAACACCCACGAGCTGATGGCTCAGGAGGCAGGCAGGGAGGAGGGGAAGGAGAGGAAGGCAAAGCTCAGGGAAGCCTGCTCTACAGCAGAGCATTCCCCAACTGCAGGACAGAAGCTGAGGATTTCTACCTGCTCCCCAAGGTGCACAAATGGCTGGGGATCAGCCCCTGGAGCTCTGCTGCTGGCAGGAGGGACGTGGGATGGAAGCAGAGCTCCTGTGCATCAGCACATCCATAGTGGAAATGTGCCCCCAGCTGCCTCTGCTGCCCTTCTGCTGCCTGCAAGGGCTGCTCCTGCTCTGCACAGGCATCACTTCACATCACACACCTCGGGAGGAAGAGGCACAGACAGGAAAGGCTCTGGCAACAGGGAAAGGCTTTGGGCAAAAGGAAGCCCAAAGAGCAGAGGAGCTGAGGATGGGTCACAGCATGTGTGCAGACTCAGAGGCTGGAGCTTGGAGAGCCCCTGTGCTGTTGTTCATTGCAAGATCAGTGGCAGGGGGAGGCAGGCTGGAGAGCTGGCCAGGTGCAGGAGGGGGTGTGAGGGTCTGGTGGGCAAAGGGAGAACAGGGAGAGTCCCGCGATGGAGATGAGCTATGGAAAAGTGCAGCACCTCCAGAACCACCTTTTCACCTGGACTGCCTTCACTTTCTCTCTTTTTTTCTTTATAAACCTGCAAAATATCATGTCTGACTGGGCTTTTGCTCTGCCAAAGCTCAGCCTGGTTACAAGGCACAATGGGTTCAGAGCTGAGCTGCACCAGGGAGGGCACGTTCCTGGTAGTCCAGGCTCCTGCCTTAGGGGGAGAAGCTGCAGCACACTGGGACAAGGGCCCAAGGAGACACCCAGTCAGTGCCAGGTGTGTTTGCCAGTTCAGTTTTAGAGGTGACTCTCACTGTTTGGAAAAGTCACTTTCCACTTATGCAGTGATCAGAGCAGTTAGTGAACTGGACCCATGCAGCCAGGGCCCTGAGCTGTGGCCCTCTTTCCAAAAAGCCACGTGTCCCCTTCCTTTCCCCATCCCCTCAGTCTGGGTAGCTGAGTGCCTTAGGTTGCAAGATGTGGCTGGGGATGTGAATTCTATCCCCATCTGTTAGAGCTGGGGCAGTTCTCTGCTGTTCATTGGGCAGTTTTCTTTATCTCTCCCACAGCCCATCCTCCCTCCAGGAGATCTCTGCTGTCCATGGCCACTGAGTGTCCCTGCAGGGCTGATCCAATTCCATCATCCCATGGGGAGATGCTGCGCCCAGGGGAGGAGCCAAGCATTCCTACCTGGGTACAATCTGAGCCTGGCACAGCCCAGCAGCCTTTGCCCAGGGCATTGCCAGAGGAGCAGCTTCTGCTGCCCTGCATGGCCAGAGGGAGCCCAGGCCCATCTGCAGCAGCCCTGGAGCTGCAGAGGAAAACTCCCCCCTTGTGCAGGATCCCTGCTCCAGCAGAGCCACAGCTGGCACTGCAGGAGGGCTGAGCCCCCATGGGATGGGGCTGTGCCACCCCCTGACACACAGGGGACAGGGACTGCTCTGACTCTGGCAGTGTTGGTTTGTATTATCTACATTTCTAATTTTTTTTTCACTAATAAAGAACTGTTATTCCTGCTCCCATATCTTTCCCTGAGAGTCTTTTAATTTCAAAATTATAATAATTCAGAGGGAGGACATTTACATTTTCCATTTCAGGGGAGGCTCCTGCCCTCCCTAGCAGACACCTGGCTTTTCAAACCAAGACACTGAGCTTTCTCCTGAAGTCCCTCCCATCCTCTGGCAGGGCAGCTTGGGATCACACAAGGAAGCTCTGCTGAGCTGCCTGGGGAGCCATGCTGACACTGGATCATCAGGATGCTGAGGAAGTACCAGAGCAGCTCAGTGCAGCAAACAGGGTGTCCTTGAGGGGTCAGATCCATCAGCTGCTTTGGGAATTGTACAGATTTAGGATTAACATCAAGAGACTGCACAAAAGGCTTCAAGTTAAACATGCTGATGGAGAGAGATCCACTTGAGGTGCAAGGTACCATTTTGAGACAGTTTTCTGGGAAAACAGCAAAGCCTGCCTGGCCCTTAAAGTGTTAAACAACCCTTGCATGAGCTGTATTGGAGATATTTCCCATTTCCTTCTTCCTGCCTTCATTGCCCAAGGTGTACTTTATATTAATTTTCTTACTTTCTTTTCTTTTTTTTTCCTCTCCCATAGAAAATCCAGCTCTCCAGAGGAGTTGGTAGGTTCCAGCTCTGCTCTGCATTTACAGACTCGACTAATTATCCAGATAATGGGATGGGTGCTGTGGTAAGGGCATTTCCTGTGAGGCAAGGTTAGGCAGATAAAGTGCCTGGAGCCAGAGGGTTTTGGATTCAGCCCTTCTGGGAGACGTTTCTAATTTATTAGTGCTATTTTTTAAAAATAAATTAAAAGGTTTTTAAATGAATGGAGATTTGCTCTTTCCAAGTGATTTATCTCCTTTGTGTGATGGGCGGAGGAGCTGGCAGGGATGCAGAGGGGGAGGGAGAATCCAGGCAGAGAGGAAACAGCGGGGTCATCTCAGGTGGAGGGGATGGGCAGGGCTGCGTGGCCTCCCTGAGCACGTCCATGGCAGAGACAGGCTGGAGATTTCCCAGAGGAGCAGCACTTCTGGGGCAGATTGTTCCTATTTTGGCTGCAGCCTGGAGGCCTCCAGCACTTTGAGCTGGTCCTGGGGAGCAGCCATTCATTCCCCAGCCCTGCCTGTGCCCCAGGAGTCACCTTGGCCCTGCTGGGGCTGGCTGGGAAGGCAGGACACTGCCAGGACAGGCTTCTGCTCTCTGCCAGCACCAGGGGCTGTGTGAGTGTGCCAAGGCAGGAGGGCCCTGGCCCTGTCCTTCCTCCCTGGGACCCGGCTGTGTCCATGACAGAGCCCACAGCAGGGCCACAGCTCTTACTGTGCATTTTTCTCTTTGCCTCAGCAGCTCCAGACAGAGCTCTGAGCAGGTGTTGGGCAATGTTGTTGGGGAAGATGAAACAGGAAAGCCTTATAAATATGATTGCCTGGCAAAAGATTTTGAGAATATGGAAACTATAAGCAAGACTGAAATGAAAGCAAGCTTTGAGATAGCTCAGTTACTGAACAACTGGAAAACAATGGTGTGGCCAGCTGAAGGTGATCCCCTTTTGATGGAACAACACCCTCTGCTTGCAGACAGGCCCAAGGGTCAGAGCAGACCCTACTAGCCTGGCAGAAGGGGCCCAGAGAGGAGTTTTTAGGGTTTAAAATGTAACACAGTATGGGAATGTAATGATTCTTATAGGCTGTATGGAAATGCTATAGGATTTGTATCTTGTACTAGATTGGTTAGTGAGAATCAGAATATTCAACACAGAAGAAGATTTATTCATCCTCTTATTCTTCGCCCTCTCTCCCCCTCTCTCTCTCTCTCTTTGGGGCTCCTCTTTGGGGCCTGCTCCAGCTGTGGCTGGCAGCTCCCAGCAGGGCCCTGCACCCAGGCCCTTTGCAATAACCCACAAGTTCCAAGCCCTGGCTGCAGAGATATCTCCTCTCTGTCCATCCTGACCATCCTACCCCCCATCACTCCTACAGAATGGGAGGTGGATTTTGTGGTGGGGACCCTGCACATGCCTTGCCAGGGTGCTGCTTGGCACTGCCAGCCCAGCTGAGCCACAGACCTGCCAGAGCCACTGCTGCTGCCCTCCTGCCTTGTACCAGAGCCCCCAGCAACCCTCATCCTCATCAGGCTTCCTGCTGTGTGTGTGTGTGACAGTCAGCCCCCAGGGCCACCACCACCCCTCTTTCTGCTTGGGCAATACAGCCTGATGGGAGAAAAAAAGCTTCTCTCTTCAAAGGAGAGATCCCATCCCAGGGCCATCCCACAGATCTTCCTAAATCCTCCACCAAAGCCCTTGTGGAAGTGACTCATTGAAAATGCCACTGGGATGGGATCTCCAATGCGTCACTTCCACAACTGCTTTGGTGGAGGCTTTGGAAGATCCCTGAGGAGCCTCTGTCCCTTCCAGCTGCACTCTGCACTTGCTCTCTGGGCTCTGTTCTGTTCTGCCATGGGGACACCGTGGCCTGAGGCTGCCTGATAGCAGGGAAGGGGCAATGCTGAATGATGGTCCGTGAGTGCTGCTGTTTGGAGATGGAATTTGGGGCCAGCTCTGAGGGACACACACACACTCTCAAACACCTGTGGCTGCACAGGTTCAGGTCAGCTTCCCCTCCCATCCCTCTGCACAGAGCAGTGACCTGGAGCTTGGCCATGCAGGGGGGCTTCACTCATTCCCCTTCAGCTGTGATCCATGAAATATTCCTATTTTGGGGACACAGAGGGATAAACTCAGTGTTATCACAATCTACCTAACAAGGCCGAAGTTGAGCACTGTGAGGTGGGGGTATCCTGAAAAGATGAGGCAATTGTTCATCAGCCTTTAGACTGTGCTCAGACTGATAGCAAAGCTCAAGGACCTTAGGACACTGCTCAGCTTTCCAGGTGAAGGTGGTAAGGAGGAAACCTGGGCATGAGACCAGCCTCCCTGTGGAAATTGGTGTCACAGGGATCCATCCTCTCATGAGAAATCCTTTCCTTCCAGAGCAGAGGGGAAGCTGGCCCCTGTGTTAGCACCTTTCAGCCTTTGGCTGAAACCACAGCCACACTCTCCCTAGCTCTGCCCCAGCCCTGAGCACAAGGTCTGCTGTTCCCAAAAAACAGTCTCTGCCATTGCAGGGATGCTCCTGGCTGCAGCTGAACTGTTCCTTCCATCAGCTTTCCCATAATACTTCTACTCACCAGGCTTATGACACAAAACAAATCTCATCACAGAATCATGGGATGGTTTGGGTTGCAAGGGACCTTAAAGATCATCTCTCTTCAAGCCCCTGCCATGGGCAGGGACACCTCTCACTAGAAGATGTCTAAACCCCTTGCCCTTCTTGCTGCTTTGTTAAAGACTGAGAAATTAAGTCTAAGATAATCAGGAAATGTAGAAGTCAAGATCTTTCCATCCAAATGGCAGAAACAGGTGATGCTGCTGTAAAACAGATGTTTTACAGCAGGAGTTAAACATCCCAAAGGAGGATGGGGCAGGACTGACAGGGGAGATCTGGAACAGGGAAGCAATGTGAAGAGCACTGGGTCTGCAGTCTCAGCTCTTGGCATGCCTTGCACCGACTTCTTGCAAGACATGGTGCTTCTCTTGATTCTTTTTCATTTCAGTTCCCCATCCCTCACCCACTCAGGATACCCTCACCCCTCTGTGCCAGGCCATTTGCTATGGTCCAAACATTCACCTGGGCCACAGGCCAAGCCCATGCCAGTAGGTGATGGATGTCCTTCCCTTGGTTTTTTTGGTCTCCATGCCCAGCAGGGCAGTGCTGCCTCCTCCCTGCATTTCCCCTCACCTTACACCTTGTGTGGAGGATCGAGGCTGTTACCCAGAGAGGCTACAGGAAGAATGTGTCACATCAGGATATTTACTCTCTCTTTCTCTCCATGTCTTTGGGAAAGGGCTAAAAAATGCCAAGCTGCTCCCACTGTGACCATCTAATCCCTGGTTCCATGGCTCAGCTTGGGGCTTCTTCCCACAGCCCTGCAGGGTTGTTCTGTGCCATCTCTCAGGCTGGTGGGAGCTGCAGAGGGAATCTCACTGCTTTACAGGGCTCTTTCGAAACCCCTTTGGAACCTGGCCCAGGCTCTGAGCTGCTTCCAGCCTACCTGCCAGCTCTCCTTCCCAGAAAGAGAAGGCTGGGGGGGTTGCTGGGGAGCAGCCAGGTCTTGCCCTGACAGAGAAAATGTCTTCTTGGAGCGGCTTTCTCCAGTTTCATGCTGGTATTTGACTCATTGAGGCCTGGTGGGTGCTGCACATCTGCCTGTCCCCCATCAGTGTGGAGAACACAGAGCAGCTCTTGCTGTGCACTTGGCAGAGCTGACTTGTGCACAGGAGCTGCAGGTCAATGCAAGGGAAATGTGAAGTCATTCATCTGGTTTCACCTCTTTCTAGATTTGCTGACCTCCTGAAATATCAGGGCCAAGCCCTCTCCAAGAACAAAGATGCTCCACTGGGATCTGTTTTTGCAGAACTGCTGGGACTTGGAGCAGGTGAGCAGTGTGGCTGTACTTATGCAGCTCACACATTGCTGAGACCTGCATGGGGCAGTGCCTGCTGCTTCTCTCAGGGTTTTGGCATTTAATAAAAATAGAAGTTTTCCTGACTAGCTGAATATGAGAAGAAATATTTCCCTTAGGGAGACAGAGGTTTTTGCACCTAAAACTTCCCAGGCTCTTCTGAAAAACCTGAAACAATGTTTTCCATTCAAATATTACAGTTTTTCAACTATTGTGCCTGGTTTATAATCAGCATCTGGCCACAAATACTCATTTTAGGAACCCTGGAGAAATTTCTGTCTTCACCAACCCTTACCATCCTGCTGCCTTCCAGGAGGTAACACCCACGGGGTAACTGAGAGCATGGTTTGGCCTCCACAAGCCAAGAAAATGTGCTAAGTGCTGTCAACAGAATGTAATCATAATCTGAGTTAAAGGATAAATGTGGAGACTGTAATCGTCTCCACATGCACAGGAGCTGAGAGGTGGAAGGTAGATGCAGGTCCAGCAGCTTGGCTGGGACAGTGCAGCCAAATGCTTGGCAGTTTTTAGCTCCAGAGCTTGCCCAGCTTTGGTCAGCAGACCCAGCTCAGGACTGACATGGGGATGGCTCCACTTGAGGAACGCCCATTCCTCAAGGATCACTGAGCTGGAATTTCTGCTGGCCTGAAGGAGAGAATAGGATGTTCAGGCCAAGAGGAGCAGAAGGCCTCTCATTGCTCTGGAGGGCCCTTTTTCAGAGCAATCAGACATGGATGAGAGTGTGGAGAGTCTGGAGCTGCCTGCCCCAGCACTGTCCCTGCTGCAGGCAGCTCTGCAGGGTGGGGCTGTGGGACCCTCACACCATCCTGCAGGGCCTGGGCACAGCAGAGCCCTGCTCCAACAGGACCACCCTTGGAGGCTGGATCCTCCCAGGGCTCCTGATCGGCAGAGCAGAGACAGGGCTTGCAGAGCTCCAGAGTCCCCACACTGCTGCACAGCCCTGGCTCCTGAGCAGGCACAGGGGACACAGAGCTCCCCAGGTGCTGGGTGGCTCCTCAGATGAGCAGCAAAAAGCAAAGAAAGTGTGAGAGTGGGAGCAGGAGAGAGGGAAAATGAGCATTCAGCAGAAATAGCTGTGGAAACAGAATTATCTCCCAGGGCTATGAAACCCTTTAGTCTTTCCCCCAGTGAACAAGAGGCCATCTTTTCCTCTGCAACTCCATCCTGCTTGGGATGGGCAGCAGCATCTCTAACCACCCTGGCTGCAGAAAAGGTTTGCCCACATGCAGGCTGGGATGTTGCTGCGTGTCTGTCTGGTACAGCTGTAGCCCAAACAAGGTTTTCTTCCATCAGTGAGTTCTCTGCTTCCTCCTGCAGCTCCTGCCTTTGTGCTGCCTGGGTGCCACAGCTCTGCCCTCACACATTTGCCTGTGACCACCAGAAATGACTGGGGAGAAAGCCAAGCTGGGACCCGTGGGTCACCAGAGGAGATTATCCATCAGCCTCCCACCCCTGGCACAGCTCAGCCTGTCCCCAGCTGAGCCCTTCTGGGTGGCCCCAGGATCTGCCAGTCTGCAAGGCAGAGACAATGTGTGTCATGGTCCTGCCCTGAGGAGTGTGTCTGGGGACCAGGGGTTTGCCTGCTGCTGCCACTCTTGCCCGATAGCTGCTGTTGGCACCATGCTGGGCACAGAGGGGCCCAGTCTCCTTGAGTGGCACTTGAATGCTGGGAAGCAGCATCTCCTCCTGCCATGACCTGGACCCCCTGGTTCTCCTGGCATGAAGCGAGGGCCCGACTCTGACCCTGAGCCTGCATGAAGGGACATATTTCTGCACAATCGAAGGCATCAAGCACCTCTTCCAGTCTTTCAGAGCCTCAATTCATTTGTTTGCTTGTTTATGTTTCCTCCTGGGCCCACGCACAGCACATGAGGCCCAGGCTGCTCATGCAGCTGTCACAGCACAGGGAATGTGTGGCCAGGCTGTGGGATGAAACTGTCCCTGAGCTCAGGGTGAGCTCCCTGCTGCTAATCACAGATGGATTGGCTTGGAAGGGAGCTCAAAGCCCATCTCATTCCAGCCCTGCCATGGCAGGGACACCTTCCACTATCCCAGGTTGCTCCAAGCCCTGTCCAACCTGGCCTTGGACATTTCCAGGGATGGGGGAGCCACAGCTTCTCTGGGGACCCTGTGCCAGGATCTCAGCACCCTCACAGCCAAGAATTTCTTCCTACTATCTGATCTCAATCTACCTTCCTGAAGGTGTGTCCTGGAGATGAGTTCATTCCTGATTCCCATCCTCCCTGCAGTCTTCTGATGGATTGTTTCCCAGCCACGCCAAGCACAATGAAATCAGCTGGCTGGGGGTGATGCCACCAGACATGAGATCCACTCAGAGATCCCCCACAGTCATCCCTTCAGAGATACCCCACAGAGGTTCCCCTCAGAGATCCCCACAGAGATCCTTTCAGAGATCCCCTCAGAGATCCCCCTCAGAGATCCAGTCAGAGATCCCCCTCAGAGATTCCATTAGAGATCCCCCTCAGAGATCCCCACAGAGATCCCGTCAGAGATCCCCTCAGAGATCCCCACAGAGATCCCCACAGAGATCCCCTCAGAGATCCAGTCAGAGATCCCCCTCAGAGATTCCATTAGAGATCCCCCTCAGAGATCCCCACAGAGATACCCTCAGAGATCCCCCACAGAGATCCCCTCAGAGATCCAGTCAGAGATACCCCACAGAGATCCCCCTCAGAGATCCCCCTCAGAGATCCCCCACAGAGATCCCCTCAGAGATACCCCATAGAGATTCCCTTCAGAGATACCCCACAGAGATCCCCTCAGAGATCCCCCTCAGAGACCCCCTCAGAGATACCCCACAGAGATCCCCCTTACAGATCCAGAGATACCCCTCAGAGATCCCCCTCAGAGATTCCCCTCAGATTCCCCCCAGAGATCTCCTCAGAGATCCCCCACAGAGATCCCCCTCAGAGATCCCCCTCAGAGATCCAGAGATCCCCCACAGAGATCCCCTCAGAGATCCAGTCAGAGATACCCCACAGAGGTTTCCCTCAGAGATCCCCTCAGAGATTCCCCTCAGAGATACCCCATAGAGATCCCCTCAGAGATCCCCTCAGAGATTCCCCTCAGAGATCCCCTCACAGATACCACTCAGAGATTCCCCTCAGAGATACCCCACAGACCCCTGAGGACTTCACAGGCCCCAAACTTGAGCCAGCCTCTCACTTTGGTGGTCAGGTGTTGGGGAGGCTTTAGGACCATGTCTGTGTGCTGAGGAAGGAGACACAATCCCTGAGAAGGGAATGCATCCCAGCCCTTGAGATTGCACCTGGACTGGAATGATGTCCAGGGCCTCAGAACCCCTTCAGCCACACTCCTCACATGCACAGATTGCCCTGCAGCAGCAGCAGCACAGGCACAGGAGGAAAGCTCAGGCTCTCCCTCCCCTGTTGGCATCATGCCCTGGGCATCCACTGGTGCCAGGAGCCAGCCCTGCTGCTGCCCTCAGTGCCTGGGGACCAGGGACATGTGTGGGGCTGGCCCCCTTTCCTGCATGTGGGAAATGGATTTGTAGAGACTTCTTAAAGCTTGACAGGAGGCTCACATAGTGTGTATCTGTATGTAAACTTTGAGATAAGAAATGTTGACTTAGATATGTTATGGAATAGGACATTGTTGAGAGAGAAATGGAACTAGAAATAAGTTTCAAAGGATGGTTTTGTAAATAAGACTAGATACTTTGGAGAAATAGAGCTATGAAAGATGCATTGTATTAAGACCCATGAGGGATAATTTTAGATGATTGGCTTTAAGGCATTTACAGCATGGCGTGGCAAAAAGCTGATAGGCCAAGAAACACTTATAATGTATTGTAATTAGGAAATAGTTGGCTTCTGATTGTGATAGTGTGAATTATAACATCTGTATTGTCTCACCCTTCACATGAGACTGAAAATAAAATAAAAGTTTTTAAAATGCCTCTCAGTTACCCCATCTTTGGGTGAGAAAAGGGGTTAATCTGACAATGCATTCTGTGCTGGGGGATGAGCACACCCCATGTTTTTAGGGCAGAGAATAAAACAGGCACTCACAGGGTTTCCAGGCTGTGCAGCCCATCAAAGCCGTTGGCTCCCAGGCTTTGGATCCGGTTGTTGTGCAGGTGCCTGTGGACAAAACAGAGATGGTCACTGGGGATGCAGGCTGACCTTCTCCTCTGGTCCAGAACATCCTGTAAGCTGAGCACAGCCTGGGCTGGGATGCCAAGGGCCCTTATGGGGTTCCCTCTCTTAGCCCATGAGACACATGTTGGGTGCAGTAGTGCTTGCAGAGCTACAGAGCTCCCACTCCTCTCAGGAATTGCAGGCTAATGTAGGAGTTTCCCTGAGATCTCCACCTTCACAGCTGCCAGGTGGCTGTGGATGAACATGCTTAAGCAAGAAGCTTCAAGAAACACCCCAGAGGTCACCTTACCCTGGGCTCAGCCCATCTGTGGCTTCAGCAGCTGTTCATGGGCACCTAAGGATACAACCATATTTGGACTCCTTGGAGTCTTAGTACCAGCAAGAAGACTTTGAGTGCAAAATCATCCTGTTAGTCACAGTTTATTATTTTCACATGTGAAAGGAAAAAAAAATAAAAAAGAAAAAAAGAAAACACTGCCAGCTCCTGGACCAGTTCCAGTTTGATTGCAGTGAGAGTTGTCTTCAGCTCAGTGCTTCAGAGTGCCTGGCTGAAGTGCTGGGGCTATGCCACAGGCTGATGCACATTCTCTGCACCATAGGAACAGTTTTTTCCTGTTCCCCTTCATCCTGCTGCTACATGCCACAAACATCCAGTGCTTACAGGCTTGGGAGCTCCCAGCCTTAACGTTGGCACTGGGAAGCCATGTGCTGGGGGGCCCTGCAAAGCCACCTGGGGTAATTTTGCCTTGGAAGCTCTGTAGGTGATGAGTTTCTGGAGTTCTGGGTTCTGTGTTTCCATGAATCCCTCACTCTCCTGTCTCAGTCCTTTGGCAAACCCAAGCCCTTAATCCCTGGATTCCTTGTCATGGGTTATCAGAGACTCTTGTGTATGTGTGCACATCTCAGTGCTTCTTCCATATTACTTCTTTTGCAGCTATGACTTGTGGCAAATTGTGCATCTCCCTCTGAAATCCCACTCAAAGGCACCTCTGAGTCCATGGACAGAGTTCTTGTGAGCAGTCTGAGAAAAGTCTGCTGAAAACAGGAGAAGACAACCCACAGCTGCCCAGTCTGCACTTCTACCAGCCTGCACTTCACCCCCTTGGTGATGCTCTGTGTGCTGACTGCCCACCAAGGTCTCTCATGGGGGGTTTCCCCATCAGTTCAGATTCTCTTTTAACACCAAGTCCATGTGGTGAATTGCTGCTATACTACTCCCCTCAGGGATCCTTTTGTCCTGTGCCCATGGTAGCACTAGCAAGGGATGCACCAGCCTTTGTCCAATGCTGCTGCCTCCTCCCAAGAGCCTGGGGGAGGCTCCATCCTGGCAGGTGGATCAATGATTTTTTTCATTATTTGCTGTTTGATCTAAATGTGTCTCAGCTTGAAAAATCTCTCCCTCCACCTGGATTTGAGTGTGAGCTGTTTGGCTAAGCACAGGCAGCTCCCACTGCCAAATATTGTAGGTAAAACAGGAGGAAGCTGGGAGTGAAGGAGCAGCCAGGCTCTAGGGCAGTTTGGTAGGGGCCTGCAAAACAGAAACCAGCCTGAGATGGATGTTTGTCATTGGGATGAGAACATACAAACATTTCAGAGGAAGGGGAAGGGAAGGGAAAGATATCTGATAAAATATGTTTGCTCCTTTGAGCAAACGGGAAAAAAGAAAAGGATGTTGCCTGCAAGAAAACTTGGATTGTGACTTTTAGAGGAGAAAAGAAGCCTGAGATCAAAATGAGTATCTTATGGGAGAATTTTTTCTTTGTCACAAGAAAAGAAGTTTGTGCCCAGATGGTTTCCTCCATCAAATGTTAGCACTTCTGGTCATGCTGCCTTCTCTTCAGCTGGTGTTGAAAACCACTTTGAGTTCCTTTGCCACTGGATACTGCCTTTGGCAAAGAGAGGGTTGGGGTCTGGAGTTGTTGTGGGATCACATGAAGAGGTACCACAAGAACCCCATGCCCCAAACCCCTGTCTGCTGTGAGGGGACAGTGAGGGAATGCTGAATGCCAGGGAAGCATTCAGCATTCTGGGTGTTCCCTGGAGCTTTGTCAGGATGGCCTGACTGGACACCTTGTCTGAGTCAGACATGCTGCCCAGCTGACTGCTATCACTGCAACCAGGCAAGGAGACAGCAGAGAAAAGCAATCACCTGCTGTGTTTATATTTGGCTCTAGAGTGCTTTGTTTGGAGGCAGAGTAATGAAAATCATCCGAAGGAAGTTCTTTGTTGGTGAGAAAATTATGAACGACCAAAAAAGGGAGTTATAAAAAAAATTGCTGTCTAAGTTGAACTCTAGAGTTACCCAACCACATGGCAATAATAGAAACAAGAGAGCTGGAAAGGTAAACACTTGAAAAGACGTTCCTGTCTTCCATCCTGCCTCATTTTTTCTTCCCTGGTAAACAAATTTTAACAAGTGGAATTGCAACATCTCCAGTGCTTGTCAATTTGAGCTCAGCCCACACAACGTTATATTCTGCCCTGTAAATTACAGCTCAGCTGGTTTGATAGCAGCTCAAGGTGCTTGATTCTGGGCTATAAACAACCCCTGTGATGCAAAAACATGGGAAGTCTTTAAGCTTTTGCTGTAACCCACCAGTCACCCTGGTAAGGGCAATGGGCTTTAGGAGCTGGGCCTCTTCCTTTGCAGGTCAGTGCCATGGAGTGAGGATGGGTTTGGGCAAATACCCATGGAAGGCTGTCCTGGGATGAGGAGAGTCACTGCTGTTTTGTGGGCTGGCTGTTCTCAGCTGTTCTCCATGGACCTCCACCAGAAACAGGAACAGCCATGGTCACACTGAGCAGGGTGGGAGCTCCTGGGAACTCCTGCAACAGCACAAGGGCTCCCACCTGCTGTGGGACAAGAGAGCTCCTCTGCTGCCAGGTGAAACCAACACCAATGACAGTGACTGGGGAGAGAGGCTGCAGCCTGGCTGGTGCCTCAGGTGGTGAGAATTTAGAAACAAAGCAGAAGAAAATCAAACACTACAAGATTAATTCTGACCCACGATAAGAAACATGCAACAGACTCTAGAAAGAAGATTTTCTCTCCTTGCCAACAATTTCTTATCAGAAATTGGGAATAAATGGGATTTCCCTTCATCATTCATGCAGCTCCCTTAGTCAAATTTGTTCAGTTTTCATCTGGCTTCCTTTTCCATTTAGTTTTTCACTGAATTCAAAGGTTCTGGAGAACAGTCTGAGAGACAGCCCAACACAGGCAGTACCTTCAACTCTGGCAATGCCACCTCCAAGGGGACTGCACATTTGTCTTACACAGATGGGAAGCCAGCTGAGCTAGTGCCTAAATACTGCTTTAATGAAGGTGCTTGTCTAAATGGGCAAGGAAAAGAAAATTGTATCAGCATCTGCACTGAACACTGGTGAAAGCAGATCTGGCAGGACAAACGTGGTGCTGATACCCACACTGGTAACTGGATGTCAATAAACTGAAATGGGTGCAGAGAAGAGCAACAAAAATGATCCAAAGGCTGGAAAAAAAATAGGATGAAGACTTAGAGAACTCAATCTGTTTAGCTTATTAAATAAGATCAAGGGGATGAGTGCAATGTAATGTATAGGATTCTTCCTGGTTAGAAACTGGGTACTAAAATGGTTCTGTGATTTAACAGAGAAAAGAATAATAAGAACAAATGTCTGAAGTCAAAGCCAAAGAAAATTCAAATGGGAAATATGAGTGGGGTTTTTTTTTAACACTAAAGATGATTAACAACTGGAACAGACTACAAAAGAAGTGGTGGATTTGCCATTGCTTTCATTTTTAATGACTTCATTTTTTTGTCCTTTTTTCTCAAAAAGGACAAATGCAAACATTTTCCATCAATTATTTGCATTAGATGATTTGAACCAAGCTCAAATCTGACATCATATGAATTCTCCCCTGACGAGCCACGGCCATGATGAGCTTCCATCTTTATTGTGACAAAATTGTTCTTTTCCTCAACTTGGCCATGGATAAGTAGAGAAATCTAAATCATAAATGGTGCAAATTCCATGGATTGTTTCCATTACTGGAGGACCAGCATGAGGCTTGTCTGGTGAAAAATAAAGCTCGATCAGAAATGACATTCTCAGGGTGCACTGGAGCACGATTTGCTTCTTCCTCAAGTGCTGGAGAAGGAAATCCACTTTTGCCAAGGCAGCAAGCTTGGTCCTCTGAGAGAAAAGGCACTTTTGCCAATAAAAAGGCTCATGAATGGGACCCAGATGTCCCAGGCAATATTGTTCTTAGTGATAATGCATTGCACATGCCTGGCACTCCCTGCCAACACCAAAATTCCCAACAACTTCTCAGAGAGACACTGGTAACCCCCTTGCACAGGTGAGGGCAGGGATTCACAGGCTCATCCTGCACCAGGCTGGGCTTTGGGTGCTAGGAGGCCCCAGGTCCCACAGATGGCACTGAAATGACTGATCAGCTTCCCTGGAAAGCTGGGATGTGTTGATGGCTGCTCCTGGGCAAGGAAGACACTGAAGAACAGTGGTCCCTTCTGAAAGTCTCAGCCAGAGTTCCACCAGAACAAGGACAGAATGGGAATGGGAACCCAGGAGTCTTGCAAACAAGTTTTCTATTCACTAAGCCATTCTATTAGAGAGAGAGCTGCATCATGTCCTTTAATGAAAAAAACTGTAAGAAAGAGGAATTCTACTAAAGATCCTTCATTTACTGTTTTCACACTTTCAGCTGGAAGGTGCTGCTGAGTGACCTTGACAGGATTTTATCAGCTGATATTCAGGTTGTGTGAGTGTCCAGTGCAGCAGAGGGGAGAACCAATCTCCTATGAGCATACACACTATCAGGCTTTTATACATCTCCAGGAATGAGGTATTGGTGCTTAGTAGCTATGAAAAAAGCAAATTAAATGTCAGGGATAACTAGAAGAGGGAAAATGGGTACAGAACAGCATTGTACCATGATATAAACAGAATTAATTTTTGGCTTTGATGCAGTGTACAGAGCTGGTCTCTCCATCTGAAGGTGTGAAGGAAAAAAATCAGTGTAATATGAGAACTAACTTCTGATTTTACACAGACAGGTAGTAACAGGACAAGGGGGAAAGAGGGTAGATTTTTTTTTTAACTGAGAGAGGGTAGATTTAGATCAAATCTTGGGAAGAGATTCTTCCCTGTGAGGGTGGGGAGGCCCTGGCACAGGTTGCCCAGAGCAGCTGTGGATGCCCCTGGATCCCCAGGGCCAGGTTGGATGGGGCTTGGAGCAGCCTGGGACAGTGGAAGGTGTCCCTGCCATGGCAGGGGTGGAACAGGATGAGCTTTGAGGTCCCTTCCCACCCAAACCATCCTGGGATTCCATATTTCAAACCAGGTAAGGGGATGGGGACTGGAAGAGCTGAGCTGAGGGAAGGGTGCAGCCGACATGACAAATACAGCAATGGCACAGAGGAGATGGACACAGAGCACAAGAATTAGAGGGTGTCAAACAAAACTAACTGGTAATGGCATGAGAGCAACTTTTCCCAGAGTCCATTTTTTCAGCCAGATAGGCAAGGGTGCGGGCCAGGTCAGAGGAGTGGAGCTTCTCTTTTGCTCCCATTATGGGGCCAAAATAATTCCTGGAGGTTTGCGGGAGCCAAGGCTCCCTGTGGACCCAAACAAGGAAGGATCTGGGTTTTGACCTTGTTTGCTCTAACTTAAGGGGTTCTCTGCTATGTGATGAAAGTAAAACCACTTGAAGATTTTCTCTATCTAGGTGCCACATTATGGAGCAAACCTCTCTCCTGCTTGGCCTATTTTGGAAAGTTCACTCTGACTCTCTGTCCCACACACATCCCAGCACCTCTGCTGAGAGCTCCTTTGGTGACAGCAGGGAAGAAGGGAACTGCAGCCCACTGCAGAGATGTGGCAGCAAGGACATATCTGCAGCATGGGGGATTTCCTGGCTATGTAAGATTTTACTTGAGAACCCCTCTGGAGAGTGGGACTGAAAGAGGTGCTGTGATTCCTGGCTTGAGACTTCTTGCTGAATTCAGCTGACAGAGAGATGAGGGAGACTACTGAGAGCTGCTGTCAGACACTTCATTGGACTGTCAGCACAGCAGCATGGGGGTTTCAGATGCTGACTGCTGAATGAAAAATCTCTTATGCTCAAGAAAGATGATGATTTTTGTAAAGCAACCTTTACTTCATACAAACCATCAGCTGAAAAGTATTCAGGGTTATTTCTGTGTGCAGGTACTAAGATACATTTGATCCTGAATAGATCAGACTGGAAGGTAACGACCTATTCCCATGAAGTATCCTGATCAAATATCCACCTCTCTTCTGCCATCAAAGCACAGTGCCAGCACCCCAGCACATGGAGCCTTTGTTACTAAAGCTGGGAAAGGATGGTGCTAGTTACAGAGATTCATGGATTTCCTGATGAGTGATGTACATGGGGCTCTGCTCACTGAACAGCCTGCAGCCCTAGTTCAAAGCCTGCAGCAGCAATAGATGGGAATAAGATCAGGGAATTCCTCAGCAAAGGTGTCATTTATTAGCAGACACCAAACCTTTAAAGCATTCCAGATTGAGGCTCTGATGTCAGTGCTTGTGGTGGTGCAGGATGGTGAAATGGTTCTGCCCAGGGCACAAGGGGTGTGGAAGAGGAACAGCACAAGAGCACAGCTGTACCTGGGAGGCTTCTGCCCTCAGCCATGGTCAGCCATGGTCAGTCATAGTCAGCTGTGGTCAGCCATGGTCAGTCATGGTCAATCATTGTCAGCATGGTCTGCCATGTTCAGCCATGGTCAGCTGTGGTCAGCCATGGTCAGCCATGGTCAGCCATGGTCAGTCATGGTCAGCCATGGTCAGTCATGTTCAGCCATGTTCAGCCATGGTCAGCTGTGGTCAGCCATGGTCAGCCATGGTCAGCCATGGTCAGTCATGTTCAGCCATGGTCAGCCATGGTCAACCATGGTCAGCCATGGTCAGTCATGTTCAGCCATGGTCAGCCATGGTCAGCCATGGTCAGCCATGGTCAGTCATGTTCAGCCATGGTCAGTCATGTTCAGCCATGGTCAGCCATGTTCAGCCATGGTCAGCTGTGGTCAGCCATGGTCAGTCATGGTCAGCCATGGTCAGCATGTTCAGCCATGTTCAGCCATGGTCAGCCATGGTCGCCATGGTCAGCCATGGTCAGCCATGGTCAGCCGTGGTCAGCTGTGGTCAGCCATGGTCAGTCATGTTCAGCATGTTCAGCCATGTTCAGCCATGGTCAGCCGTGGTCAGCTGTGGTCAGCCGTGGTCAGTCATGTTCAGCCATGGTCAGCCATGGTCAACCATGGTCAGCCATGGTCAGTAATGGTCAGCCGTGATCAGTAATGGTCAGCCATGGTCAGCCATGGTCAGCCATGGTCAGCCATGGTCAGCTGTGGTCTGCTGTGGTCAGCAATGGTCAGTCATGGTCAGCCATGGTCAACCATGGTCAGTCATGGTCAGTAATGGTCAGCTGTGGTCATCTGTGCTCAGCCATGGGTCAGTCATGGTCAGTCATGCTCAGCCATGCTCATCCATGCTCAGCCATGTCCTGCCGTGTCCCTGAGTCCTGACCAGGCTGTTCAGGAGGGTTTCCCCTGTGCCCAGCCCCTCTGCCCTTGCCTTTCTCCCCAGGGGCTCATTCTAACTCTGCAGCTGGGAGTTCCATGTCTGTAGCAGCAGGCAGGTCCTCCATCTACCTGCAAACAGACTTTTGTAGAGGAAGGCAGACATGCCATCTGCACCCTGGTGGGGAATGCCTTCTCTCCAGCTTGGCTGCCTTTTGGGAACATTGGCTTGTCAGCTCGGTGGGTGAGTCTGGAGCAGGGACATGTCCCTGCTTGGGACACAGGAGGGACACTGGGTGACTTTCCACTGGTAATGTGTTGACAAGGGCTTGCGTGGAAGCATGGGAGAGATTGATGGGGCCAGTTCTGCCAAACACTTGTGATCCCACAAAAATGCAGCATCGTGTCCCACAGAGCCTGGCAGGATCACACATGTGTTCCCTTCCAATTGTGTGTGGTGGGACATTATTCCCTCCCTTGTGACCTAATGGTCAATGACTTTTATTTCTCAAGCCTGCCTGGTTAATTAGGGAGTTGCTTCTTGCCCACAGTATGGGATGAGCCGGAATGAAAGCAGCATGCTTTGGAGGCTGAAATGAAACCCCAAATGTCAGCTCACCCGCTGAGTGAGCTATTAAAGCTGACTGAAGTGGTTGCATTATGGTGGCCAGGGGTTGCCTTCGAGAATGAGCACTATTGTGGGTGAAAACTACTTTTTTGATTTTTCTCAAGTTGCTTTTTGCTTTTCTCCTAAATAAGCCTTTATGCTTTGTCTAAACAGATGAATTTGATGCTTAATAAAACTCTGAACTGTGCTTTGTCCAAGCACTTTCCATGCTGGATGGTCTCAGTAAACACTTTAAATTTTGAAAGGGAAATAATTGCTAAACTTTCACTAAGGCACTACATGCTGAGGTTACTTAACACCCTGCTATCAGTACAAATTACCAAACTAGAGGTGGCATTTCATGTGGTAGAGGAGCTCTAAAGCATTTGGCAATCACACCCGAACTTGCTAATCAACACCAAAGAAGTAACAACCATCCAATTTGCACATGTGAAGTTCCTTTTAAAGGGAAGATAATCTGTTGATAGATAGGATGCCCCTCCAGAGCAGCTGCCAAAGGGATCAGTTCCCTTCTGCCGGAGGTTGTGGCTGGTTTGGTGTCTCACTGCCCATGGAGGGAGCGTTTCCATCCCGGAGCAGCGCTGCTCTCTCTCCCCAGGGATTGTTTCCATCCTGGAGCAGCGCTGCTCTCTCTCCCTAGGGATTGTTTCCATCCCGGAGCAGCGCTGCTCTCTCTCCCCAGGGATTGTTTCCATCCTGGAGCAGCGCTGCTCTCTCTCCCCAGGGATTGTTTCCATCCCGGAGCAGCGCTGCTCTCTCTCCCCAGGGATTGTTTCCATCCCGGAGCAGCGCTGCTCTCTCTCCCCAGGGATTGTTTCCATCCCGGAGCAGCGCTGCTCTCTCTCCCTAGGGATTGTTTCCATCCCGGAGCAGCACTGCTCTCTCTCTCCCCAGGGATTGTTTCCATCCTGGAGCAGCGCTGCTCTCTCTCCCCAGGGATTGTTTCCATCCCGGACAAGCACTGCTCTCTCTCCCTAGGGATTGTTTCCATCCCGGACCAGCGCTGCTCTCTCTCCCTAGGGATTGTTTCCATCCCGGAGCAGCGCTGCTCTCCCCAGCACTCCCAATTCTGGCCAGGAGATGCTAACAACAAAAACTGGACAGCAACCACCGCAGAACCTCTGACCTGCAGCTGTACCACACTCATGCAAATAAGCAGGCACTGGCTTGGACAAGGTGTTGACATTAGACCTTTGGTTTAAATCACATTCGGTAATAAAAGGGGGTGAGGGGAGGAGAGGGAGTGAGCTGGTACGTTTTCCAAGAAATTAAAATATTACTTTTTTGACCTCACTGCCGATTGTTGCAATTTAATTATTTTTTTCATGTTGCTATAAATTCCTGTAGTTTTAACACAGGGATTAGAGGGATGAAAAGAAAAGAGGTTTTTGTTGCTTGAGTCTTCAAGGAAAATAATCTGTTTTTTGTTTCCAGTTACTGATTTTTTTTTTTTAATACAAAACATTTCCCAAATTATATCAGGGAGCTTTCTAGCTCTTCACTGAAGAGTGGGAAAAATATGACAAAAATCAAAAGAGGCAAATTTAGCATTTCTTATCAAATGAGGGGGAACAAACCCTCTGCCCCTCACCCTGGGGGGAATGAGCAGCAGGGATTGCCACAGGAGGAGGATCCCCTGGGCAGCACCTTGTCCCAGCCAAGGGAATAAGAAGTGGAGGAAGCTTACAGCACCACGAGGCTGCTGAGGTTCTGGAAGGCGAAATCGGGGATGTGCCAGATCTGGTTGAGGGCCAGGGTCATGGCCTGCAGCGCTGGCAGGTGGTTCAGGGCGCGCACCGGGATCTCCGTCAGCGCGTTATCGTCCAGCCACAGGTGACGCAGGGAGAGCAGCCCCTCAAAGCTCCTGTCGGGCACCACGGAGATGAGGTTTGCATCCAGGCGGCTGGGTGGGAGAGAAACAGGGTGGGGATCAGTGAAAGCCCTTCCCCAGGTGTTGTGCAAAGGCAGAGGGATGGATTGATGGCCAGGGAGATTGGACTGGGCTGTAAATAGGAGATGGATTGGATTGGGCTGTAAGTAGGGGATGGATTGATGGCCAGGGACATTGGATTGGGTTGTAAATAATGATTAACATGAGAAGGTGTTGTGATGCTCCCACCTGTGCTGGGAGATGTCTGCCTGTGGAAACCCAGGGCACCGGGAATATTTCTCTGCCTGCTCTGGGGTGCCCTGACCCCCAGGGGAGCACTGACTTTGACCTTCATTCATGGAGAAAGAATCCACAAAAGTGTGAAATAGATTATAGAGAGTAGTGTAGGTGTATCACTTGGTGAGAAATTGAGGTTTTGGGATTTTTAGTATGTTGTGGATAGAAGCAAGATGGAGGGCACAGGGTGTTGTCCTGGGTTTCTTCTTCCTGCTTCTTCTTCCTTCTTCTTCATGGGTTTGGGTGGCATTTTGTAATTGGGCAGAAAAGTCCCATTGTGGGCTCTGTGGGATCAGTTATTGGGTTAAAAGGGAAAATAATCTAGGTGTCAGTTCTTAATTGGATAGTTTAGTTTTAAAAGACCTTGGAACAAGAGATTGTTGGCCATTTTGTGCCTTCTAATGAAAAGCTGCAGAACTCACAGTAGTGAGACTGTTTTAGTGATAAGAAATAATGAACACCTGAGTCCAAACATGAACAATCATCCCAAGTGCCTTCAGTCCAGACCCAGAGAAACCAATATCTGCCCACTGCCTAGTGATGCTTCAGGTTTGAGCTTTTCTATTTTTCAGATTCTGTGCTGCTTTAGTGTGTGGGTCTGGGCTTTATATAAAGGGATAGTAACCTCTCTTCACAAAGTAGGGAGACAAAACAATTCCTTCTCTAGCTGGGGACCAAGGACAGCTGATGCAGATCTCAGGCCCAAGAGCACAAACAACATGGAATGAAGAGAGAAAAACAAGAAGGATGGGATGGACTTCATGGGGTAAAGCTGTAACTGGACAATTAATTCCAATATGCAAATGGACCAAAACTTATAAAAGTGAGAGACCCCATGACCAGTTGTCCATTTTGTGGCCGTTTTGGATTCACCTGGGGTGCAGCCCTGGCTGGGCTCTTGTGCTGCCCAAGGTGGATCTTTATTTTTTAGCTTCATCTGGTGTCTGTTCTAGGTCAGCCTGCACAAGGCATCACAAGGGCCATCCCTCCTTGATGCTCATTTGGTGCTGCCAGCTGATGGCAGCTTCTGAAGCCCCGTGACTGGGCTGAGTCCTTCCAGGTGACCCCTGGGCTCGCAGCCACCCCTGAACTCGCAGCATCAAAGCTGCAACTCCTGGGCTGGGCTTGCCATGAATCTGAGCAGTGCCAGCCCAGGCTCACCCATGGGTGTGCAGGACACCAGGCCAGGAGCCACAGCCCCATTCCAGAAGGAAAGGACCTGTCTGGAAATGGGAAATGTGTCACAGCCCTGCTTGGGGTTCTGTGTGGGATCCCAACCCCCGGGGTACCTGTGCAGGAGTCAGATCCTGTGTCACAGGGCAGGAACTGAGCCTGTGCTCTGCTATCACACCTTGGGGCCTGTCCTCCCCTCCATTTGCCAATTGCTTCTTTTTAATCATCATGGAAAGCTTAAGGCTGTTGAATTTGAGGTTTAATTTGGTGAGAAATTTTAATTTTGAACACTTGTTTTTGTTTCAGAATAGAATGACAAGCCAAAAAATATTAAGGTTATTATGAAAAAAACTTTAAAACTTAGGTTTGGGAATCATCTCTCTAAAGACCTTTTATTGCAATGATGGTAAGCAGGATACAATGTGTTATCTGTAGATTTTGAAACCAAATTATAAGAGGAAAATACTTCAGATTTGGCTGAAATACCAGGAACAAATTATACAAAATTTTAATTTCCATCCACAGCCAACAGAGCTTATTTTATTTTTCCAGGATATCTAAGGCAGAGATCTCTGAATTCAAATTGCAAAGAGGAAGCACTTTGTCTCTTATCAAAGCATGAGAGAAGGAAGTTAACAGAACTGTCATGGCCCAGCCCTCAAATCAATGATCCTCCAGAAAGGAATGTGGTAAAGAAATTAGTATTCTTGACTATATAAAGTAATATTTTTGATCAAAGTTGAACACCAGAGCAAACCCCCAGACACTGTTACCCCCCAGGTACAACCCTTTTTCAAAGAGTACCAACATTTCTTAGTTTACAGGACACTGAAGTAACTGCAGGAGGAAGAGGAGACCAAAGGCCCCGTCACAGGTGGGAGAGAGGAGAGGCTGGGTGCAAGCCTTGCTTTCTGCAAGGGGCTGTGGGTGGTATTTCCTTATGAAATGCTCAGATAATCCTGGGAAACAAACCTTCCCTACACCACAGAAAGAAGCATTTCCTGCCCTGGCTGGACAAAGCTGGAGATTTGTACCTGGTTAAGAAGTGCAGTCAAACCTTCCTGAGATCGTCAGAAAAATGTCCTTAAAATGCAGAGTACAAGCTCTGGTACAGCATCACCTTAGACTGGAAAGATAACCCAGGGTGGGTTAAACCCCTATTCCACTATTCCCATTTTTCCACATTATTGTATTAACCTCAGAGGGTGGTGAGGCCCTGGCACAGGGTGCCCAGAGCAGCTGGAAGTGTCCAAGGCCAGGTTGGCTTGGAGCCACCTGGGATAGTGGAAGGTGTCTCTGCCATGGCAGGGCTGGAACTGGATGAGCTTTGAAGTCCCTTCCAACCCAAACCATTCTGGGATTCTGTGATTCTGTGATTGATTTTGTGATTCTGTTCAGTTGAGAGGATCACAAAAGCACATCACACCCAGAGCTCCACTCCCACAGGTTTTGTGTCCTTGCTCAGAGGGCCAACACAAGACAATGGATTTTGATTTTTCCTGTTGAGAGAGTGGGCATTGCAAGTTCTGCCCCAATTTACTTACTGCCCCCCCTCCCAACTACAAACAAATGAGAGAATAACATAATTCATCTTCTTGAGACAACAATTCCAAAGAATAAAGATCAGAAAAGCAAACCCTGTAGCAGCTCAGAGTAAGGCTTTGAAAATGTCATCAAAATCTTTTGGGACAAACAAGAACTTTTAAAGCAAAATGAAAACTTCTGCATGAAATGTTAATTTTTGCTTATTTTTTTCCATTCCTTCCTCGGCATAAGAATTCTGTTAAGTTTTGGCATCATAAACTGTTAAAATAATAATAAAAAAGCAGCACTGCTTATTTTTCCCAGAGATATTCTTTCATCCAAATCCCTATAAGTTTAATGAAAATTGTTTTAAAGTGAACGCTCAGTTTCAAGTTTAATTAATTAAAGAACAGACGATGAAAATACCCATGAGAATAGTTTTAATTTCTCAAACCCAAACTAAGCTTTCAGAAATGGAGATGCTAAACCAGAGCCAGGGGCTGGTACACCAGGCTGAGCTGGGACAGACACAGGGACAGGGACAGGAACACAGAGACAGGGACAGGGACAGGAACAGGGATAGGAACAGGGACAGGAGCAGGGACAGAGACAGGGATAGGGGCAGGGACAGGAACAGGGATAGGAACAGGTACAGGGACAGGGACAGAGACAGGGATAGGGACAGGGACAGGAGCAGGGACACAGACAGGGACAGGGACAAGAACACAGGGACAGGGACAAGAACACAGAGACAGGGACAGGGGCAGGGATAGGGACAGGGACAGGAGCAGGGACAGAGTAAGGGATAGGGGCAGGGACAGGAACAGGGATAGGAACAGGTACAGGGACAGGGACAGGAACAGGGATAGGGACAGGGACAGGAGCAGGGACAGAGACAGGGACAGGAACAGGGACAGGAACAGGTACAGGGACAGGGACAGAGACAGGGACAGGAACAGGGACAGGAGCAGGTACACAGACAGGGACAGGGACAAGAACACAGAGACAGGGACACAGACAGGGACAGGGGCAGGGATAGGGACAGGGACAGGGACACAGACAGAGACAGAGATAGCAACAGGGACAGGAGCAGGGACAGGGACAAGGGAGCAAGGTGGAGCCCATGGCTGTCCAACTTTCCATCCACTTTGCTCACAAACTCCTGACCCACAAAGGAGTTTGGTTTCTGATGGTGCCCCAGGACCTGGGGAAACCATGAATGCTGCTGGCTTTGCTCTGTGGCTGTTTAGCAACACTCAGGAAAGGCCTTTTTTCCCCTAGGGATGTCCATGGGTATGAGGAGTGCAGCACAGGTCCTTGGTGGAGGTTTTTGAGTGCTTGGATCCATCCAAGGAGTTTGTTAACACTCCTGGATGGCATCAGGCTGTGGTCATGCTGCAGACTCGTGTGTCCACAGCTCTGTGCCTCCACAGCTCCTGCCAGAGAAAGGTCACTTCTGCAGGGCTCAGATAACCCCAGCTCTGCTGCTCCTCAGCTCTGCAGGGCTGCCTGGGGACCTCCTGGTGAGCTGTGATGTGTGGCTGCTGTCTGTAGGAGTGATGGGGGGTAGGATGGTGGGGATGGATGGAGAGGAGAGATCTCTGCAGCCAGGGCTTGGAACTTGTGGGTTATTGCAAAGGGCCTGGGTGCAGGGCCCTGCTGGGAGCTGCCAGCCACAGCTGGAGCAGGACTGAGAGAAGTAAAAAGAGTGGGAAAGAGAGAGAAGGCAAGAGTGTGGTAAAGAGGATGAGAGAGTAAAAGAGACGATAAGAGAGTAAGAGAGCGAGGTTCCCGTTACAATACCATAAATCTTCTTCTGTGCTGAATATTCTAATTCTCACTAACCAGTCCAGTACAAGATACAAATCCTATAGCATTTACATACAGCCTATAAGAATCATTACATTACCACACTGTGTTACATTTTAAACCCTAAAAACTCCTCTTTGGGCCCCTTCTGCCAAGCTGTAGGGTCTGCTCTGCCCCTTGGGCCTGTCTGCAAGCAGAGGGTGTTGTTCCATCAAAAGGGGATCACCTTCAGCTGGCCACACCATTGTTTTCCAGTTGTTCAGTAACTGAGCTATCTCAAAGCTTGCTTTCATTTCAATCTTGCTTATAGTTTCCATATTCTCAAAATCTTTTGCCAGGCAATCATATTTATAAGGCTTTCCTGTTTCATCTTCCCCAACATCTGTCCATGAGACACTCTCTGGGGTCATCTTCTGGGGTGTTGGGAAGCTCCAGCCATGTGATTTCTGTCAGTCTGCTCCAGAGTGTGGAGATCAGAGCTCAGATTCCTCAGTGGAGCAAAAGGGAGACTTTCTGATGGTCCAATTGTTAGAATCAGCAGCCTGCTTGGACCACAGCACAGCAAGATGCACCTATCTGGAGCCAGGTGAGTTAAAATTAGGAGCAATGAAGTGCCCAGGTGAAGACATTTCACGTGCAGCATGATGGGCAGAACTCCTTATTGCCTTTACAGCCCTGCTGAGGGGACATGGGCTCAGTGACAGCTGCATTCCTGGCACCAAGGGATGGTTAATTGCTCCTCCGGGAGCTGCTGGCTCTTTCTGCAATAGATGTGCATTCTTTCTAATAAAAGCTGTGCATCTGGGGATTGCTAATTGCTATGGCTTTCAGACAGCTCTCTACTCTCTTCTGGAAGCAGAAAAGCTGAAGTTCTTGGCACAGGGTTGTTAGTAATTATATCAATTATACTAAACAAAAACCAACCCAACAGTTCTCTTCTTTCTTCAGTGTGTGACTCTGGCTCCGTGTTTTGTGTTATGATTTATACCTGAGGTAATTGGGCTGATTAGTGGGTAAATGAGACAGCACAGGCCAGGGCTGGCTCCTCACCTTCCACGGAGATGTTTTAATCTTTGTTTCACCAAATAACTCAGTTGGTTTTCCTTGCAAGCTTTAACCCTTTGCTTGCTTGCAGAGGAAGACACCTCTGGCAGAGCTGCTGGATGGCTCAGGAGAGGAGCTCATCCCACGCCTGCTCTGAGCAGTGCTGTGGGTCTGGAGAGAGGGTCACACACAGGGACTCCAGATGTCAGCATGGCCAGGACTTCCAAATGACTTCACAGGCTCAAGCAAGGCTCTGCAGAGCACTGGCCTGTCTGTTGCATGCAGAAGGAGCTGATTTTAAGTGGGACATTCAGGAACAACAGCTTATGGAAACCAGCAGCTGCTGAAAGTCTCAGTTTCTGGCTTTAGAGCTGCATCTGCTGCTGAGAGTTACAGGGTGTTTATATGACTCCAACATGACACTGACTCAAAGTACCTGCAGTCACCTCAGACTCAGGGGTAGTGAGAGAGGGAGCTGCCTGGAAGGACATCCACAGCCCACTGCTCTGAGGCAGCTTTTTCCCTTGGCAGATGTTCACATCTGTGCAGAGCCATGGTGACAGGACTAGGTCAGCTCCAAATGTGTGCCTCAGCTTGCCAGCTGCATCCTTTGCTGCTGCTGGGGAGTGACAGCTCTGGGGACACAGAGGAACCATGAGGGATGGAAAATGGAAGTGTTTCCTTGGGCAGGACATTTTCAGGTCAGCTTCATACTGAGTTCCAGGGCTAAGGGCCCAACATGCCTTGGAAGAGCCCCTTCATTGCTTGGATGTTGTCTGTGTTTGAGAAATGCTTGTGGAAGAATCAACTGCCTTCATGTCTGGAGCAGTCCAGAGAGGATGGTGGCATCAGGAACACTTCTAGAAGGAACCAGGCAAATAGGGAAGTCCTTTTCTAAGGAGAAAAGGTCAAGAGTGGGAGATTCCTCCTTTTCAATGAGCAGAAGACAAGCCAATGCCAGCAGTGCAGCCACTGGGGAGATCTGGCAGGGGTGGGGTCTGTGCAGTCCTCGGTGCAGTGACTGAGTTGTGAGCTTTGTGTTAATCCTGAGCTGATCTGACATCTTGTGTCTTGTGTGTCACAGACCCAGCAGTTTCTGAGAACTGTCTTTTCCCAAGAAATGCTTCCAGAGCTTTCAGAGGATGTACAAGTGTGTTTCTGAGCTGTTGGTAACATAACTGGCAGAATAACCAGGGGATAACCAGAACCAGCCTCTCTGTTCCCTAAGAGATGTGGCACAAATGCCTCAGCCTATGACTGGCAGAAGCAAATTTACCCATCTCTTACAATTTCCTTCTGGCTGTGAAGCATTTACAAGGGGAGCTGCAGCCTGGAAACCAACAGAAATGCTCAATACCATGCTGTCAGGATACGTCCCAGATTTTGCTGCTGTTTTTTCCTTCCTCACACACATCAGAGCCACTGAGAGCTGTCTGTCTGCATGTCTTAGGCCACTGATGTGCAGAAACTGGCCTGCAGCAGTCTGGGATGCTCCCCACAGCCCAGTCACCACAGGGCACTGGCACCTCAAACTCCAGCCCATCCTCACAGTATTTTTTGCAACACATTGGGCTGTTATCTCCCTGATAAAGCTGGAGGAGACTTGCCACTGAAGGTCATACACAGCACTGAGTGGTGTAGGGCTGGGCTGTGCTCTCTCCAGACCAGGGAGCTCCTCTGTGGTTCCCTGTGCACAGCAGACCACAGGACACAAAGAAAGGACATTCTGGAGGGAGAGCTGTGCCCATTGAGGGTGTGAGGGCTGAGCCAGCAGCACGGTGAGGAAGCACTGGCTGCCACCCCTGCCACCCCACCCCAGGGACACCAGAGAGGAGCTCCTGTCTCCCTGGCCCCAGAGCACACGTGTGTCAGCTGAACAGAGCTGAGCTCACCAGAAATGTCTAATTGGTGCCTCCAGGCAATCGTGTCTCTCTTCCTGTCTGAGTTTATCTTGAAAGGCTCGATTGAGTTACCTCCTCTCCCATAATAGGATCTAAGTTCCTTGTAGTAACATAAGAAGGAGATGATGTCATTCAGCTCCACTTCTCCGATAACTTACTCATGACTGGGGCCAAGAGCTCAGCTCCTTTCTCAGGCAGAGCTCCCAGCCTGAGTCAGGAGCTGCCTGGGGAGCCCCAGGAGCTGAGGGCACGGCCAGGGAGGGCTCTGGGGTCACCCTGCCTGAGCCCACTCTGTCTCCACTGTTATGAGTAGAACAGCTGCCCATTTTTTTTTTAAAGGTTGCAGAGTTAAGAGGTTGGGCCAGTTGCTGCCAGGGTAGAGTTCTAACTCTTTGTTGTTGTAATCACCTGTCGTTTTCGTTAGTTACCTGTCCTTGATGGTTAAGATTTCCCCCTTTTTGTCGAGTGGCACCCTGCTGCTTCCTGGAGAATGGCACCCAGATGGTGAAGGGGAAGGGACATCAAGTCAGCATGCAAATGACCTTGGATCCAGCATGCAGCGGGAGGGAACCCCTCACCAAACCCAGCCAAAACCCCCTAAAACAATGAGCCAACACAAAATTGACAAAAGTGATGACTAGACGTGAGGAACAAAATCAGTACCTGCCAAGGCCTTTTTACCCCTCACCCTACCCTAAAGATGTTGGCTACACAGAGGACATCAAATATTAAACCACAAAATCACTGCATCTCCTGATGCTCTCATGAGGATGGAACCCTGAGCTGTGCCCTCAGACCAGTGGACAAAGCTGCCCTTTTCCTCCTTCTCCAAGTCACTCCTGGGAGCAGCAGTGGCGGCGTGAGCGCAGACCTGTGGGTTCTCCTCACCCAAACTGATCACTTTTAATAAAGGCATTAAAAAGGAGAAAAGTCTCCTGCCTGTGTTTATTTCACCCCCTGCCACACTGCCAGCTCCGGGGTCACCCTGCCTGAGCCCACTCTGTCCCCAGTGCCACACTGCCAGCTCCTTGTGCTGCTCCTTGTGCCTGCTCAGCCCTTCTGGGGCCTGGCACACACAGGCAGCAGCTCTGGGTCCCTGAGCCTGCCCAAGGAACCCAGGGAGGAACAGGGGTCTTCTATCAACTGATACCAGCTGGGAGAGGACAAAGGCAGCCAGGGATTGCAGTACTCACCTGGGAAGGGGAAACTGGGTTAAATTTCTGCCTGCCTCTTGTGTCTTTGCTGCCATAAAGAATTGTAGATTCAGTGGGGAAATGGAGCTTTGGAGTGGTCCCAGATGAGGCCATGCTGAGGGCTGGAGCCCTCCTGTTCTGGAAACAGGCTGAGGGATCTGTGGCTGTGAGGAGAGGAGAGGAGAGGAGAGGAGAGGAGAGGAGAGGAGAGGAGAGGAGAGGAGAGGAGAGGAGAGGAGAGGAGAGGAGAGGAGAGGAGAGGAGAGGAGAGGAGAGGAGAGGAGAGGAGAGGAGAGGAGAGGAGGCTCTTCCTCTCTTGAGGGGAAACCTCAGAGATCCTTCTCGTGCCTAAAGGGAGCCTATGAGCAAGATGGGGACAGACTTTTTAGAAGGGGCTGTTAGCAATAGGACAAGGGGTGATGGTTTTAAACCAAAAGAAGGGAGATTCAGACTAGATATAAAGAAGAAATTTTTTTACAGTAAGATGGTGAAACACTAACCCAGGCTGCTCAGAGAAATGTCCCTTCCCTGGAAGCATTCAGGGCTGGATGGGGCTCTGAGCAGCCTGGTAGTTGAAGATGTCCCTGCTCATTGCAGGGGATTGCACTAGATGACCTTTAAAGGTCACTTTCAACCCAAAGCATTCTATGATTCTGTGAATGACACATTATTGCCTTCTAGGCCAGCTCCTCCACCTGGCATCCCTGCCGTGCCACAGAAAGGCTCTCAGCCTTTCAGCAAGACTCACAAGTGGTGCCTGGCTCCATTTCCAGCTGGAAACTTGTGAAAACCATCCCAGGCAGTGAATGGAGGTTCAAGACACAAACATGTTTGCAGTTGGCTGTGGAACAGGACCCGGTGAGAAAGTTTGCAGGGCTCTGTTTGGATTGCAGTGAGTCTTCCCTCCTGACTCAATGGGGCATGTTTCTGTGGGAAGCTCCCCACCAGGGATGCTCAGGAAATGAAATCAGAGCAATACCTAGACTCCACACAAAGTGTCTTTGGTGTAGACAAGAGGGCATTGTTATCCCCGGTTGCAAACACCTCCAAAACCCCTCAGGTCAGAACGGTGCAAGAAGGATTGCCAAAATCTCTGTGCAGCTACAGAAACTGCTGAAAGCTGGGCAGCTGTGCCAGCTCCCCGACCAGCCTCTCCCTGGGCCCTGGCACTGCCCCCTTGGCCATGGTGCCAGGCACAGGGAAATGGAGGAGGCTCAGGAGGCAGCTGGAGGCTGAGCAGAGTGGCTCAGAGCTCTCCCAGCAGCAGGGCCTGCATGGGAACCGTGGTGTTTGTCAGGCACAGGGCAGCTGGAAAGAGGAGGGAGAGCAGCCCTTGGGACAGGAGGAACAGGACATGCTGAGCTCTGGGGAGAGGGCTCTGAACAGATCTGGGCACGCTTGGTGCTGGGTCCAGCCCTGGGGCCCTCAGCAAAGAAACACACGGGTCTGCTCATGTGGGTCCAGAGGGGCCCATGGAGATGGTCCAAGGCCTGGAGCCCCTCGGCTCTGGAGCCAGGCTGGGAGAGCTGGGGGTGCTCAACTGGAGAAAAGAAAGCTCCAGGAAGAGCTCAGAGCCCCTGCCAGTGCCTAAAGAGGCTCCAGGAGAGCTGGAGAGGGACTGGGGACAAGGGCCTGGAGGGACAGGACACAGGGAATGGCTTCCCACTGCCAGAGGGCAGGGTTAGATGGGACATTGGGAAGGAAATTTTGGCTGTGAGGGTGGTGAGGTCCTGGCACAGGGTGCCCAGAGAAGCTGTGGCTGCTCAATCCCTGGAATGTCCAAGGCCAGGCTGGACAGGACTTGGAGCAACTTGGGGTAGTGGAAGGTGTCTCTGGCCATGGCAGGGGGTGGAACAAGTTGAGCTTTAAGTTTCTTTATACACAAACCATTCCAGGATTCCATGATTCTATGACAGATGTTGCCAGTTTATGTCCATTCCTTGCTCATCTCCCTATCTCCAGTTTGCCTGAAGATCAGGAGTGGATGAGCCACAGCTTCCTTACACACATGTGAGCTTACACACCAATGCCTGAACACCTGGGACCCATCTTCCTGTGGCACTGACATGTCTCTTGTGTGGAGCAACTGTTGTCTCTCATTTCCATTGAGCCATCACCAGGGACACTCAGCATGGCCTGGGTGCTCAGGTGGGTGAGTGGGCTCAGGTTCATGAAATTTATGGGTTATGCCACGACAAAGGTTAATGGAAACACATTGGCACCTTCTTTATGACTTTATGAGGCAGGAGTGTGGATGAGAGCTGTGATTGTTATTTCTTCAGTGCTCACAATGTGCCCAGGACACACACTGGGGGCAGCCAAGGCACTTCCTGAAAGCTCTTCCAGCCTGAGATGGGAAGTGACAGTGTGTTTCAGGAGGGTGTGAAAGTGGAGCCAAGTTTCAGTGTGTGTCAGAGTCTCTTCTGAGGGACCTCTGCTTATTGACAGGTGGGTTCTGGAGTCACTGCAGTGTGGGCAGAGAAAGGGGGAAACAATCTGGGGAGATATGTGAGCACCAGGGGCCCTGCTGCATTGCCACAGTCACTAGAGAGAAGTTTGGAGGTGGCTGCAGTGCCTGGTGGGCACAGCCAGGCAGAATAGCCACTTCCAAGCTGCTGGACAAGCACAGCTCCAAACACCTCCCTGTGCTGGCACCTCTTCATTGGCAGCACAAGTGGGAATTCTGGAGGTGCTGGGGCGTGGCAAGGGAGTCCCTCACCAGTGCCATCACCATCACCATCATCACCATCCCCATCCCCATCCCCAACCCCATCACCATCACCATCACCATCACCATCACCATCATCCCCATCCCCATCCCCATCCCCAACCCCATCACCATCACCATCACCCCCTTCCAAGTGCTGCCAACCACCAGCTCAGTGGATGGGGAAACTGGAAAGTGAAGTCTCAGAGAGAAGCTGACATCATGGACATGCTGGCCCCACTCAAGGTCATTGGGACCTGAATGATCTACTCACTGCACGTTCCAGGAGAGGATTTCAAAAGAAAGGAAGCTGCTGCTTTTTACACATCATGAGCACAGATGAGGCAGCTGATGCAGCTGGGGCAGTTTCTCTGTCTTGTATCTCTACACACCATCCTTGGAGGAGATACCAATTCATGCAGACAGCTTTTTTTCTGTGTTATTTTCCAGTTCTTGACTGAAGTTTGCTAAACTTTTAGCTGTTAGCCTGGTAAACCACACAACACTCTTGTCTTCCTGGGAGAGGAATCCTGGGATCCTTCACAGCATTGACACTTACAAGCATGAGATACATGGACATTGCCTTTACATAAACTTCACAGCAACTCATTGCTGAAAAACAGCAAGTAATGAATGAAAAACAAATGCAGCAAGGATTTGTTGTGGCACTGCTAAAGTGAGCTGCTCCTTGAGGATGATACATTCAACAGCTTGTGTGTGGTCATTAAATCTTCCTCTTAAAAATGCCATTGAGACCATTGTACTGGGATAACCACATTGCATTTCATGGTTTTTTACTGCTAAGCAGAAAAGACTCAAATCTGACCAGCTGAGTTCCTCCTACTGCCAGGAAAAAATCCATGTCTGTGATGTAGCACCAGCCATGCCTCCTTTCTGACTTGCTCTGAGAACAGCAGTTGCAAATTCAAATCTCTCCAGCTCTGGAGTGTAGATAAATTCCTCCCTTGTTAGAGGGTAAGCTGCTCCTTGCATTTGTATTTTAGGATTTTTGGGCAAGATGATCTCCTCTGATAGATTTCCCTGAGGGCTACACAGATGTGGCTGGGCCATGTGCAGGGGGCTGTGGGGAGCAGAGGTGCTCAGCCCTGCTTTGGTACCCCTGCTCTGATGGGGTGTGCCAGCTTGGGGGCTGATTTTGCTGGATAAAAGTGAGGGGTGGGGACAGGGACATTTTTCTTTTGCCTTCCAAGTGTAGGAAAATCACATCTCACCCAGCCTTATTCACACAGTGAATAAAAAACCAGTTATAGGGTCTTTCTATAGCCAGAAGAGAAAACCAGATTCCTCCAGAGAGTGATTCATTCCCCAGAGAGGGCTCTGAGATAACAGAGATGATTCACCCTCTGCAGATGCTGATCATTTTCCACTGCTCCTGGGGTGAGGTAATATCTAGACAGCCACGGTCAGGGGAGACAAATCCACCTGGTTTGCCTGAGGGAGACGTGGGCACAGCAGAAACTTATCCAAAGTGAAGGAAGGTTGTGTAGTGAGGCCATGCTGGTGACTCAGAAGAATTTGATCTCCTTCCTGGCAGTATTTTAGGATCCTCCACCATGAGGGAAGGATCCAGCACCCCAGTCACAGCAGAGGCACAAAAACACCAATGCCCTGGTCCCAGGCACTCAACATCCCAGCTACAAAGGTGGCCCAGGGTTCTTTGTAGCTGTGCCAAGCATCACGGTGGCTGATGCCCCCATTGTCATCTGTGGGCTGCAGGGAGCTGCTTCTTGGGTCCTAGCAAGAGCACAGTGACCAAGATACAGGTATTGCCCCAATAAAAGAGAGTGATGCATGTTCTGCCAAGTGGATTTACCAGCTCTGGCTTTTGAAAATACATTGCTGTTCATCATTGCAGTACAAATAGCTTTCAGAGGTACTGGGGAGCACACTCTGAACAGCGTGGGGAGATGAGCTGAATGGCAAAGAAAGCTGCTGGAACAGGAAAGAAGGTCCAGCCATGCACTTTGTTTCCCAGTCAGGGATACTCCTGAACCCAGACCTGGGATTTGGGTCAGGCCGAAATGAACAGAGGAACGGGTCCAAAATCAGAATGTTGAACTGCATTTGTATTCTAATGCACCTTTTTCTCCTCAAGCCTGGTCTGATCTTGCTAAGCCATTGTTGCCAGTCCTGGTGACAAACACAGATCTCCAGGGGCAGCTCAGACTGGGTGGAGGGAACAACCAGGGCATGGCAGGCTGGAGAACAGCCCAAGGTACACAGAACCAGAAAAATGTTATTTGTTCAAAGTCTGTGCCAAAAAGCAGTAATTCCTCTGAATTTGCTTTATCATTGATGGACCAAATAATGAGAAATGGCCTCAGGAGAGGACATCAGTCCCTTCCAGGGATATCAGCCCACCTGAAACAAAATTATATCATCTCTTCCCTGTCTGTGCACTGGCTCAACTGCACAAGCCACAGGGGCCACTGTGCCATTTCCAGGTTACTCCCAGGCTGTGCAAGCTATACCTGGGAGTGGGATCATGGCAGTGCAGCCAGAGAGGCTCCTGCTTCCATACAGCTTCAAGGAGCACTAGCAGCAACCAACTTCAGCAAAGACTCACCACACCATGGCTACATCAGTGCCTGAGAATGAACTTCAGTGCATCCAGATGTGTGGCACATCTGCCTGCAGTGTTCACTTCAATGTGGTAAATGTCTGCTCTTGGACCTTCACAGACTTCCTCCTTTGGAGAAATATGATTAAAGCCTGAAGTGCCAAAATGGAGATCAGGCTTGTGAAAACAGGGGTGGGGACAGAGCTCCCTGACTCGCTTGTGCTGCTGTCCAGAGCTGGAAGAGGGGCCTCAGGGAAAAGGGGATTTCAGAGCTGGGATGGGAAGGTTTTGAGCAGCCTGTGCCCTCACAAGTGGAAGGACACCCTGGGCTCCTTTTCCTGCTGCAGGAATGCTTTTTGCTGCAGAGGAGTCCATAAGAGGGGAAATCCAAGGTCCTGTGTGCTCAGCAGCAGCAGTGATCACCGGGGAAACATTTGCAGTCACTTTGCTTCAGCCCATCTTCATACACTCCATCAGAGCAACCTCACTGCTCTTCCCTGGCCTCCTTTTGTGCTCCAGAAAGACTCTGAAGCCAGTAAACCAGAGCTGAGGTGGGCTCACCACACGACAGCTCCTGTGCCAGCAGCGTGTTAGTCACTGCTGTGCTGTACTGACCTTATGGGTGTCAGTTTGTCCCCTAAACAACCCACGGAAACAACACCTTCCCCAAACCTCACAGCATCACCTGTGATTTATAGAGAAGAATATTGCTGTGAACAGCAAACTGTCAAATCTCAAACACATCAAAGAAGTGAAATGAGGAATGAACAGACTGAGCTCTTCAGGCCATGTTGATTCCAAAGGAATTTTTTTCTTCCTTCTGTCATAAGAATTTATATGCTTGTGAGAATCTGATCTGGTGGGAAGAGCCTTCCTCCTTTGTCTACATCAAAGTCCACATGTTTTCAAATTGCTATAAGTCATTTTTTGCATTTTAATCTCTGGCCATATGTATGAAAATAATTACCTGCCTTAAGGGACAGGGGAAGAAGCAGCCTTTATTGCATTTCCACAGGAGTCCAAATGGTGGCAAACTAATGGGATGGAGGAAGTGGATTGTTTTAGTTAGAGCTACAATTAAACTGTGTACAGGGAGTTACATGTCAGGCTGATTTAACACTTATTGATTATGGGTCAAGTACAGCTGGATTGAAATCAGAATATAATGGGAAGTTACAGCTTTAGCAAGCAGGAAGATGATTTCAGTGTTTTTAAGAATGTCTGTAGCACAGTTTCTCCTCCAGACTGCACCCCCTCAGCTTGTGAAGGCTGCATGAGCAGAGCACAGCCCTGCTGTCACACAAGGGTCACAAACAAGAACTGCCCTTGGTGGGGATGGTGCTGATGGGACCAGAGTGCTCCTCAGGGAGCCCCTGGCTGATTTCAGCTGGGAACAGCAGGTTTGAGGCACAGTGGCAGGAGAATTCTGCAAATATTCCAGAGGGAGGCAAGAGTGTGATGGAGAAAGGGGAAATAAAATGAAAGCAAGGCCAGGACCACAGGGAATGGGGCTGCTGCACACTGATTGTGGCAGTGGCTGCCTCTGCCCTGCTGCCTTAGCCACAAGGCAGCAGAGTGTGCTGGCTGTAGAGGACTGGCACATGCTGGCAGGGGGGAGCAGTTCCTTTTCTGCACACAGGAGGAGTTGCCAAGAGACAGAAGAAGATGGAGACACAGTCACAGGTTGTTTTCCTGGATGCCATCAAGCCCAACAGCAAGAGAGTCAATCCTTGTGGGATCCAGAGCTAGGGAATGAACCACAAGGCCTGAACCCAAGGGTTTGCCAGCAGAATGGAGCATCTTGCCAGGGAGAGAAAACCCAAAGTGCAGTGTGGAAGGGGGGTAAGGGGAGCTCACTCTCATGGTGCAGGATCTTGAGGCTTTAACTCTTCTGCCTGGCAGTAAATCCTCCCTACCCCCGCCAGGCTGATCAGACAACACTCACCCTGAAGAGCCAGACACATGCTAAACACCTTCCCAAAATGCTGATCTGCAAGAAACTCTCAAAAAAGCTTTCCATAGGCATTTGAAAAAGAAAAAAACAGGAGTTTATCTTGATCTCTTAATCCACCAGGTTTCTTTTCTCTCTGCTTTCTCTACCTCGACAAGCTTGGTAATTATAATTTATAGCACCTGCTCACTTTGAAATACCTTGGACTCTTTCTGCCTGGCAGAGGAACAGACACAGTGCCCATCTGCTTTAGGTAAGTGCTCACAAACCACAAAGTCGTTAATTAGACTGACACACGACTCTTCCAGCATGCACATGGTATGTTGTTACTGCACCTACAAACCACTGGCAGCCAGACACTGCCAGGGGAGCACAACTGCATCTGAGCATTATGTAAGGCCTTGGCAGCCCTTGCAGGGCTCAGAGCATTGCCATCAGGTGTGCGTGTTCTTTCTAATCCTCCCCACTGGCCTTCCCAACATGCTTCCCAGATAAATCAAACCTGCTGGGAAGCAGCTCCCTCATGCTTGGTAGGAGGCTCAGTCTCCAGAGCTTGGACTTTTCTTTTAAAATCCAAATTCTTTGGATTAAAATTCCAAATCCCTTCGTATTCATCTAGAGAAAGCTGCCAAGGTGTCCTTCCTGACAGCTCAGACAGTGATGTCTCCCCATCCTGTAGCTGACTGGTCTGGTTCTGGTCTGGGCATGGCTGCAGCTTTGCAGGACCTGGTGAGGGTTTTTGTAAGCACAGGGTGTCTGATGTGGATGGGGCTGTCTGGGTGGGTGTGACACTTGCCCCTCAAGCTGGCTGACATCCATGGACAGAATGACCCATAGATACTGCTGGGGAAAGCCAAACCCTTTCAGGAGGGATGGTGCTGGCCACAGGAGGTCCCTGATGACCAATGGGCAGTGATACCCAGTGGTCCAACCTGGAGCAGCCAAGCTTTGGGTCAGCACATGGCATGATGACAACCTAGACCCATCCATGCCCTTTTGGCACAGAGTTATGTGGGATGGATGGAAACCTGCTCCTGGCTGGCTGGGATTCACAGCACCTCAGGGAGAGCTTGCAGGAGGAAGCCCTCTTACTGTGTTTGAAATGTTATTTGCCAGAACTCAGAGCTGCATCTTCCTTGGTTAGGAAGAATATGGGGGGAACCACACAGGGCAATTGGAGTGTCCAAGAGCAGGAATCCAAAGGGGAGCACTTGGACTCTTCCATCTCACTGAAACTTGCCTGAACCATTTTTTTCTGGCTTGCTCTCTGTCCAGTGAAGGATCTTCAGTAACTTGGGCTCCCAGGGAGCCAGTGGGCCTCATCTAGAGTACTCAAAATTAGTATTCTGCCAGTGCTGGTTCCACAGCATGTCTTTTGTGGGGGACACCACCCCTGCCATGAAAAATTCTGCACACCTGAAGTCCATAGGTTGGCAGCTTTGAGAAAGCTCCTTACCTGCAGACAGGTCCCCATCAGAAGGCAAGAAGAGAAGCAGAGCAGTGTAAGCATGGTCTTTGTGACATCTGTGTTTCTCCTTTTTTATCTGTGTTTTACAGATAAATGTGTTACATTTAGACAAAAAATTTTGTGTGGCTCTTACATGCTCATTTCCTTTCAGAGTGAGAAACCAAGACAGATTTATAACTAAATATGTATGACAGAATGTGTTTTAGAGCCAGATGTGAGCAGGACCCAGGTGCAGAGAGCTCCTGCTCCTGGTACAGAGGGCAAGCTGGAGCCCTGTGTTCAGGCTGCCACAAAGCCAGAGGTGAGAGGCACAGGGGGTGCATGTGCAGTGCAAGAGGGCCCCAGGCTTTCCTGGGGTTGAGGACTCTGGAGCAGAGAATTCATGCTCTGACTGTGGCCCAGCTCTGATCACTCTGCACAGGGCACTCCTACTTCAACCTGCATCAGCACCTGGGGACCTGTCTGTGGGTAAGGAGCTTTCTCAAAGCTGCCAACCCATGGACTTCAGGTGTGCAGAATTTTTCATGGCAGTGGTGGTGTCCCCCACAAAAGACATGCTGTGGGACCAGCACTGGCAGAACAGTAATTTTAACAACTCTAGATGAGGCCCACTGGCTCCCTGGGAGCCCAAGATCCTTCACTGGACAGAGAGCAAGCCAGAAAAAAATGGTTCAGGCAAGTTTCAGTGAGGTGGGAGAGTCAGAGTGTTCCCCTTTGGATAAAAATGAAGAATGGCTTTGCTTCTGCCCTCTGAGTGACAGCATTTATTGAGGTTTCTTCCTGCCTGGTCTCCCTCTCCTCAAGCAGGTACATTAAGCTGATCTCCTGCTGTCAGGGACTCCCAGACCCTCTGCAGATTTCCAGCTGGTTCCTCAGAGCCTGCAGGAGCTGCCTGCCCTGCCCAGCACTCTCAGCCAGCAAACAGAGGGGCCTCAGGGCAGGTCTGGATATTCCTCCTGCCTGGGAGCCAGGCTTGGACTGCAGCAGGGCCACAAAGGGACCCTGCAGCTCAGTTCCAAAGCTTGGGTGATGTGTCCTGTCTCATCCTCTCTAACTGCCCAGAAGCTGCTACATTTGGAGACAACTGGAGTTCACTGACACAGGCTTTTGCTGCATTTCAAATCTACCTTTGTGCTGAGCAGGCAGTGAATGCCAGCCTCTCTCTGTCCCACAGTGGCTAGAGCATCCCTTTCTGTCCCATTTCTCTGGCCACCTCATCTCTTGAACTGATTGGGAAGTTTTTCTGATAGAACTTAGCTGAAAACAATTGTTCTCAGTCTCCACTGGGTTCTGCTGCTTCTGTTGTAATGCTGAGAAAAGACCTGGTCATTGAGAAGTCTGCCTTTCCTCTGCTGGGTCAGTTTGTCCCTGAGGGATGCACACTTTCCCTTCAAATCCTGCCTGAATCCCAGAACGACAAACATGGACACCAAATGTAAACACCTGAAAGAGCAAGAAAATAACCACCACACAATCCCTTTCTGTCTGGTCCTGGTTCCACCCCACTCTGTTGGCTCCCATTTCCACCCCCTTCCCAGCTGTCCTGCTTGCTTAGGATGTGCAGCCAACATGCAAACAGGGAGTTAATATTTCACCAAGTGCCATACAAGTCTGGTAACTCATGGGCTGTCATGAGGTGCCATAAAGCCACTTCCCCTTCTGAATGGAAAAAAGGAGTCTCTGAGCAGCACAAAGACACTGGGGCTCACATGGCCTGACTGGTAATTCCTGAAAACCTTGCTGTGGGTGACCTATAGGTGTTCCAGCCTGGCAAATTTTCTGGCAATGGATACACAGGAGTCTCATAAACTTGTGGAAAATGACTCAAATATTTGAAAAAGAGGAGGGAAAAAATCACTCTAATGCAGACCTGCATGGAGTCTGTTGGTCTGAGGTGAGTAGCCACATTTGGAGAAGCCTGGCAGTAGAAACCAAGCAGAGCATCTCAGCCCTGTATTCCCCCTCAGACACTGGGCTGTGTCACCAGACCTGGTTCTTGGGACCTCACCAGCCCAAGGGTCTCTGCAGGGCAGCTCCTGTGGGAGGAGGAGAAAGCTGCCTGAAAGGAGAGGGGGTAGGACAAGAGGAAATGGCCCTAAGCTCCTCCAGGGGACATTCAGATTAGACATTAAAATTCTTTTTTCTTTGAAAGAGTGGTCAGACACTGGGATAAGTTGCCCAGGGAGGTGGTGGAGTCATTGTCTCTGGAGGTGTTCAAAGGTGTCTGGATGGGATGTGGGGGTCCATGTGGTGGTGCTGGGTTGGTGGCTGGATTAGGTGATCCTGAGGGTCTCCTCCAACCGTGATGATTCTGTGATGATATGAAAGTGCAAATCATCACCTCTGTCTGCACTTGCCCTCCACACTTCAAAGAAGTCAGTCTGGAGGCAGAAGAGGAGTTTGGTGTGGTGCTAATGCAGGGCAGAGCTGGCTGTGCCTGCTCCCCTGGAGAATAACCATCCTGTGGAATACCCATCCTGGAGAACAGCTCCCTCCTGTCCCCTCGTGCTCAGGGCAGGTTTCACTGCAGCCTGGGGTGATCTGTGCTCAGGACCCCTCTGAGAAGCACTTTTTGCCCTTCCTTTAACCATCCCAGACAGGGAAGAGTTCTCCATTGCATGGAACACTTCTGTTGCAGACATCTTTTATGAAAAAGCCTTTCCTTAGGATTTTTCCTCCTGAGAAGCTGAGAAGCCTCAAAAACAAAATGTAAACCATTATTATCTGCTGCTGTGGAATGCAACAGGTGCATCTGGGATTGGTCTCATGGGGTTGTTTCTAATTAATGGCCAATCACAGTCAGCTGGCTCGGACTCTCTGTCCGAGACAGAAGCTTTGTTATAATTCCTTCTTTTTCTATTCTTAGCTGGCCTTCTAATGAAATCCTTTCTTCTATTCTTTTAGTATAGTTTTAATGTAATATATATCATAAAATAATAAATCAAGCCTTCTGAAACATGGAGTCAGATCCTCGTCTCTTCCACAATCCAAGAACCCCTGTGAACACAGTCACACACTTCTGAAACTTTTGCTTCCAGAAGAGACTGCCCCCCAGCTGGCTGAGGAGTTGGGCCAGCCTCAGGGGCACACATGCAGAGGTGACAGCTGGGGATGTGACTGATCTCCTGTGGCTTCACCCTGAACTCTTGTAAGCACAGACAGAATGGGATGGGTGAGGTGGGATCACTGATGTGACACCTACACAAGTTACTCATGCTTTGCTGCTTGCTTTTTGTTACAGAAATCTTCTCCTGGAGCTCTTCATCTTACTGGCACAGGTTGCCCAGGGAAGCTGTGGCTGCCCTGTCCCTGGGAGTGTTCAAGGCCAGGTTGGCAAAGGGCCTGGGGCAATGTGGCCTCGTGGAAAGGGCCCGTGGAAAGGGGCTGGAATGAGATAACCTTTAAGGGCCTAAAAGATCTGCTACAGGGGACTGTGCTGTTCCCAATACACTTCATAGATTTCTTTATATTTTTATATGCTCTGCCAGTTCTCAAAAGGGCCTCCCAAAAGGGTGTTAATCAGTCACCTGTGTAAATCTGACAGGACAGGAGGAAATGGCCTCAGGCTGTGCCAGAGGAGGTTCAGGTTGGACATCAGGAAGATTTCCTTCACTGAGAGGGTTTTTAGGCACTGGAAAGGCTTCCCAGAGAGGTGGTGGAGTGCCCATCCCTGGAGGTGTCCATGGAGTGTCTGGATGTGGCACTGAGTGCTCTGGGCTGGTGACAAGGTGGGGATTGGGCACTGTTGGGCTCAATGATCTCAGAGGTCCTTTCCAACAGTAATAATTCTGTGCTCTGATTCTAAAGAAGCCCTGGGCACTCTGTGACCATAAGAATGTGTATGGAGGCTCACTTGGATGGAGGGGCACTTTAGACCCCCTCCCATGTAAAATTTATTTTCCCAGCAGGAGTTTTCCTTTGAACTCCCTTGCTCCCACTGTGCCTGGTGAATGTGCTGTGGGCCTGGCTAGGAGAGTTGGGAGCATTGGATGGAGGTGTTGGTGCCTTTCCCATCCTGATCTCAGGTCTGTCAGGCCTAACAGTTTGGGGTTTTTTTAAGGCAGAGGGAAGAGTGGGAGATCACAGTCCCAGTCCCTCTCCTGTGCTCAGTCTGAGTCTGGGATGGGATTCAAAAATAATGAGAGGCTGGGAAAGGATCCTGAGCCTCAGGAAGAGCTGGGGAAGGCACAGAAGATGTGGCTCTGTTACAGGGAAATGAGGTCAGGTATCTTAAAAATGGATGATGAGAAGAGGAGGAGCAAAGGAGCCCGGAGGGGCCAGGCATGGGTGGTTGTGCACTGCAGGGGTGAGGGGCTGAGGGAGCTCTGAGGGGGCAGGAACAGCCCAGACAGGTTTGTGCACAGGAGCAGGGCTGCTCAGGGAAGGCAGGAGGTCCCTGCTAAGTCACCTTGGACTCTGGGTGGGGACCAACCAGCTTGGACAGCTTGTTCTGGGGCAAGGAGGACAGAGCTGGCTGCAGCAGCCTCTGGTCACTGTGGCTGCAGCTCTTGAGAGAGTCCTGCTGTGACAGGCATGAGGCATGTCCGAGCCAGACCTGCCCACATGCTCACCCTCTGATTTTATTCCCAGCCAGTCTCCCTCAGGTTGTCTAAAGCAGTTTATTTCTTCCAAAAATTTGCTTTTACTGTTCAGTTTCTGCAGGAAGAGCACTGGATCCCGCTGGCCCTAGCTCCTGACCCAACTTTGGAGGCACCTGGGAAAACCACCCTGGGTGAGGTGGCCTCGAGATGCACTAGGAGCAGGTACCTCTGTGCTAATTCACACATGGGATCCTCCCACCCTGCCCCTTAAACAAGCCCAGAGTGCTGCAAGTGTCTGCTTGGGGTGGTTTGCATTTCTCAGGTGCCCTGTGGTATTTTGGCAGGGGCTGAGGAGATGGAGCATGTGGACCCAGCCCTAGCCCAGATTGCCCCCAGCAGTGGGGAATGCCCCAGGACTGGTGGCCAGAGCTGCAGGGGTGGCTGTGGCAGCAGCTGAACCTTCAGAAGCCAAGGCTGGCTCTGCTCTGGTGGCACTGGCTGTCACACACTGGCAGGGCACAGGAGAGACAGGCTGAGGGGCAAGGGGTGTTCCTGGGGCAGTTCCTGGGGCTGTGACCTGCTGCTGGAACCCCCCTGGATGCTGAGAATTTCAGACTTTCTGTGCTGCCAGGCACTGACCCCCAGGAGAACACTGCATTGACCTGAGGCTGTGGAGAAGCTTCCAAAATGGAATGATAGAATTGGGATTGTGGGTGTGGAGTTTGAATAGAGGTGTGTGATATCATAGGGTAGGTAATATCATAGGGTATTGCCTCTGTAATATCATAGGGTAGCATATAAAACCTAAAACTTAAGAGTTTAAGGTTTTGGAATATAGTAATATAGATAAAGCAAGATGGAGGTTTTAGGGCAGAGGCTGCTCCTTCTTCATCTTCTCCATGGGTTTGGGTGGTTTTGTGTAATTGGATTAAAAAACCCACATTGCAGGGCATGGGAGGTTGGTTATTGTGTTGAAAGTGAAAATAATTTAGGTGTCATTTCTTAATTGGATATTTCTTCCTTAAAAGACCTTGTAGTGATAGATATGGGGCCATTTTTGTAGCTTGTTAGTGAAATACTGCAGAACTCACTGCTCATGAGACTGTAACATGGATAAGGAAAAAATAAGCATCTGAGTCTGAACATGAAATATCATCTCGAGCTCTTTCAATCCTGACCCTGACAAAGGCAGAAAAGAAGCCAAGAACCAGCACACCTTCCATGCCATGCTTCCCTTGAAAGAGAAGTCACTTGGAAAACAACCTGATCTCAAAATCCCTGGAGTGGGGATCTTGACTCTGGCACTGGTGGTGATGTCAACACAATTTAATAATAACCACAACCATGTGCCAATGATGTTTCAACAACAAATGTTTCAAATCTCTTCTGGCAGAAAGAACATTCATATCCTGCACAGCCAACACCCCCATTGCAAATTAATATTTAAATTCGTATTTACAGAAACTCCTACTGGGTACTGAGAGGGCCACACATGAAGAACTGTGCCCAGTTTTGGGGTGCCCAGTGTAAGGAGGATGAGGAGGAATGAGACAGGTCCAGTGGAGGCCCAGTGGCTGAGCCAGGGTCCCAGGGCATTTCCCCATGAGCAGAGGTGGAAGGAGCAGGGAAGGGGCTGAGAGGAGAGCTGCCAGGGACCTGCAAGCAAAGATGATGGAGCCAAACCCTTCAGGGTGGTTCCAAGTGATCAAACAAAGAGTAATGGCCACAAATTGCCTTCCAGGAGTTTTAGGTTGGACTTGAGAAAAAGTTTCTTCCCCAGGAAGAGCAGCCCCAGGCTACCAGTGAGAGGGGATCTCTGTGCTTGGAGAGACAGAGCTGCAGCTGCCCCTGTGAGTATTTGGGATAGTCCTGCTCTGAGCAGGAGACTGCCAGAAACTGCTCCCAGCTAACATTTCTGGGATAAAAGGGCTGTAAGACTAGGACTGAAGTTAAGGATTAAGGGATAAGGTCAGATTTTCAGTGGTTCAGCCCAACTCAGAATGCTCTGACAAGCTTCAGCTGTGCTCCCTGCACCAAACACACCTTCCCTAAATCCACTGGCACTCCCAGGGTCTGGTCTCAACTCTGCCCATACTCAGGAAGCAGCAGAATTCCAAAGTGGTGTGATTTTTAGGGAACACAGGAGCCCAGACCTGCTGTGGGTACAGGAAAAGCACAATCACAGCCTCAGCTTCTTCCCAGGGCTGAATTGGTAAAGTCTTTAAAGCAGTTCTACCCTGCCACAATTATCCTCCATTTGGGTTAAACAGCCCAACTTGCACTTTGACAGCCCAGACCGTGCTCTGTGCTCGCTTTCCCCACTGTGGTCCACATTGCAGAGGACAGAGACTCTTTGGGTGGATATTTTCCAATGTTCCTTGAAATATGCATTGGCTCTGGTGGCCTTTTCATCACAATGCACACATGGGGAGCTGTAATTTCAACATCCTCTTCCAAGACAGTGTTTCTTCCTTGAAAACTGCCCTCCCCTCCCTTCCACTCTAAGTGACAGTAATCTTTGAATAAATTGGAGAAGAAAAGGAAGAAGGAACAGAACATCCTTGACAAAGGAACTAATGACTCAAATGCTGGGAAGCCTGGGGTCCCCAAGGGACTGTGCAGCTCGCAGCATTGATTTTTAATGACTTACAGAGATTGGAGATTTGGAAGATCTCTCAGTGCCTCTGCAGGGATGCGGCTCAGCTGATTGTTCTGCAACATCCTATAATTAGAAAAAAGAAAACTTTGTTAAAAACCCAACAACAACAGCCTGACACGAAATGGAGGATGTTGCTGCTTGTTTCTCAAGTTGTTCTGGGCTCTTGCTGGAAAGCTGGAAAGCACCACTTGGTCAGCCAGGGCTCTTAGAAGGTGGCTGGCAGGTGAGCTGGCAGGTACCTGCAGCCCAGTGTGGCCCAGGAGGTGCAGCAGAAGAGCCAAGGAGTGAGTTTGGTGCTGCACAAAGGGGCCTCTGCCCTGCAGATGTGCCTCTGTTACCCCAGACTGACACCAGTGCTCTGAGCCGGGCTGTCCCACATTTATCCTGGAGTCAGGCAGCCTTTGCTCATGTGTGTTCCCTCAGTGGTTCCCTCCAGAAGGGATGGAAACCAGCCCTGGGCAGCTTTCCTACCCCAGTGTGGCACAGCAGGCACAGAGGGTGAGGATCTGCTCACAGATGTTTGCTCAGGGACCCCACAGCCTTGGCACAGCCGGCAGCAGGAACTGGAACTGCTGGGGAAAAAGGCAAACCAGAGGCTGCAGAGAGAGCAGAGAGAGCAGAGAGAGCAGAGAGAGCAGGTGCCTGGGGCTGTTGGGCTGGACAGGCAGCAGCCAGGAGGAGCCCTCAGGGATGGAAGTGAGTGCAGGGCATGGAGGAAGGCAGTGGACATGGGGACACCTACACAGGTGATGGGAAAGGAGGAGACAAAGGGGACAGTGCACCCAGGGTGTGGAAGGGGCTAACAGCAATCCTGTTAGCTAAAGGAGTGAGAAGAAACTGAGAAGCAAGAAGAAGCTGATAAGGAGCTCTCTCCAAGGCTGTAACCAAAGAGACCAAGAGAAGTGAAGAATTGAAGAAAGGTAAGAGAACTTTGCAGCTGGAGGAAGTATTTTTAGAAAGTTAGTTGGAGTCACTGTAACTTTTGGCCAATAGTGTTATGTTAATTTATTGTAGCCAATAGTTAAGGTAGAAGCATAAACAATTAGAAAGTGTATAAAAAGTCAGCCATGTTCAATAATAAAGAGTTGCCATCTGAGACTGCTTGTGGCCTCTGCTTTGTGTCGTGACCGCCTCGACGGCGACACAGGGGTGGGTGTCTGAACAGCTCTAGGGAGGGAGGCAGAGTGAGAACCACACTCCAAGGGCTGTTTCAGACCTGGTCAGACACAACCCCCTCTCACTGACCCACTGGAGCCCCACACATCTGAGTTTACTGCTTGCCATCATCTCAGCATCTTTGCAAAGGCTGTTCCTGGCTCTGGACATGCCTCTGTCCTGAACTTGGCTCCTTCCAGAGCTGGGACATCACTGACACGTGCTCCCCTGGGTGACAGACACATCCCAGCAAGGTAGCTGGGCCTGGGGAAGTGCCTAAAAGGGGAAGGTTTTACATACCTGAGGTTACTCAAAAACCTCCTTAGAGTGATTGGAGATGGCATGAAAAAGGAAATGGTGCTTAGGGTTCTATCATAGTTTACTGACAGTGTCATGGCCTCAGTGGTGAGGGGCAGCCCAAAGAACACGGACCCATTGCCGTGACTGCAGCCTTTCTGCCAAGGATTCAGAGTCTGATGTGGAAGGAAAATTGGAAAGAGACATCCTTTAAAAAAGGAAAGCTTTAGGGCACAAAACTCTTCGACTTCTGGAAGAAAATGGGGACTTATCAGTAAATTATTTGTATGAACACAGAAGAAAGAGCTAGGAAATGAGGAACTGTCAGTAGTAGCTCGTGAAAAATGAGTTGTGCCAAAATTTTTTTCTATACAGGGTAAAAGAGCATAAGAATGGAGAAGAAAGAATAGACACCAGCTACCATGACTTAAGCTTTTCTTTAGTAAAATGTTAAATTTTGACATTCAGTGCAGGGGAGAAGATGTGTTTGGTGCAAAAGACAGCAGAGAGGCCACACTTAATAAATGGTTCCCTTCCAAATGAAGAGCATGATTAAGGACTGACAGCATCTCACCTGGCATTTCTGCCAACAACTTCCACATATGAGGAGAGAGGTTGGTGTGGAAGAGCAGTTGGGAAATGCAGAATTCCACAGGGAAACTGAGGGAAAGGCTCCTGTCCTGGATTGCAAAGTAAATTTGCCATCTGTATGGTAGTTTTTTGTCAGTGGGCAGTTTTCCTTATCTCTTCCACAATCACTCCTCCCTCAGGGGAGACATCTGCTGATAACAGCTATTGAATGTCCCTGCATGGCTGATAAGAACTACAGCATCCCATTGGGAGATGTGAGCCCAGAGGGAGGAGCCAAGCATTCCTACCTGGATATAATCTGGAGATTCTGGAACACCAGCACAGCTTCTGCACTGCATTGCCCAGAGGAACAGCAGCTGCCTCTGCCCCTGGATCTTCAGAGGCAGAGACTGCACCTTTCTCCAGGATCCCTGCTCCAGCAGAACCAGCCCTGGCACTGCAGGAGGGCTGAGCCACAATTCCAATGGGACTGCTGCCCACACCCTGACCCACAGGGTGTCAGGCTGGGTTCTGACTCTGGCAGTGTTGGTTTGGTTTACTGCATTGTTTATTTTATCCTTTTATTTTCTTACCTAATAAAGAACTGTTATTCCTGCTCCCATAATTTTTGTTGCCTGAGAGCTCCTTAATTTAAAATTTATAGCAATTCAGAGGGGTGGGGAGGGTTTACATTTTCCATTTCAGGTAAGGCTCCTGCCTTCCTTAGCAGGCACCTGGCTTTCCAAACCAAGACAGCTCCATAGATGAACAGGGCTAAAAGGATGCACAAATACAGCTGGGCACTGGCTACAGCTCTGCTTGGGCTAGTGGGAATCACAGGAGAGCCAGGGCAGGGCAGAAGTGCTCTTGGGAGAGAACAGAGACCCTGGGGGTGACTGCAGGGGGTGTGAGGAGCAGGACACCAGCTGTGATGCTTCTGCTCCTCCTGATGCTGGGCAGGCTCTGGCCAGGCCACACTGTCCCACCTGGGCCCTGCCCTGCAGGACACGAGGCAGCAGCAGAGCAGCAGATGACAACAGGCAGGAGGATGGGGAAATGCCAAATCCTCACCTCTGGGGAGCCTAGAATAGAAATTGCAGGGCTGGTAGAAGAGTGGGATGGATGGGGCTCCCCCGGCCATGTCCCCTCCTGCAGCTCCTGTGCTCAGCTGGGCCCTGGGCAGCACAGGGGGCCCCGGTGCTCACAAGGGCCACTCCAAGCCTCTGGCACTCTGGCACTCACAGCTGCCTGCCCCCTCAGCTCCTCTGCTGTGCCCCTCACAGCACCCTGCCCCTCTCATCTCCCTCTGCCCCTGCCTGGGCATCTTCTCCCCTCCTGCTGGCCCTGCTCAGCCCAAGGGCAGGGGGCAGCGAGCTCCAGGAGCTGCCTCTGCTGCCCCCAGAGCCCCTTCCCACGGGGGGCACGCTGCCAGGCTGCTGCACCCTCTGCCATGGCTGGCACCCCACAGGACGTGTGGCTGCTGGCCATGGGCCCTGCAGCTCCATAACCATGGGCTGAGCTTCTCCTTCCCAGCTGTGCAAGGGCCCTGGGAGCCCCAGGGATGGATCCCCTGGGTTCTCTGCAGCCCCCTGGGATGGAAACCTCATCCAGGTGGGCAACTGTCCCACAGGGACCAGCACAGCCTCGGGGGCTCCTGCAGAGGGATTTGTTTCTGCAGCCCAGGTGTGCTGGTGTCCTGGGTCCTGCAGCCCAGTGAAGTGAAATAATAATTAATGTTTGTTAAAAATCAAGAAGATACAGAGCTGGACACAGAGAGATACAGAGTGGGGCTGCAGAAAGTGCTTTCAGGGTTTTGGTGGGACAAACATTGAATCTCAGTGGCTCTCTGAAATGTGAGCCTGGTGTTTAGTGTTGGTCATTGGAAGTATCTGAAGTCAGCACTAAAGCAAAGCCCATTGTCACACTTCTGCTGGATCCTGCTGCCTGCCATTTATTACAAGTCCCTCCTCCAACCAGTAAAACAGACTGAGAGACTTTCCAGACCACCATCAGCATGGACTGCTTCCAAAATGAAGCCATTTTGGTGCAGACAAACAATATTTAAGGAAGATGCTTCAGAGACCTCAGAAACCACTGGAGTGGCGGACAATGCTGTTTTTCACAGCAGCAGGGCAGCTAGAGAAGTTTTCAGATGCTGGGACTGGGACAAGAACCAGTGCTTCTTCACATTGCACATAATGAATCCAGTAACTCATCATCAGAGCATGACACAGAGAAACCAGAAACCAATTCCAAACAGAGTTTGATAATATTCTAGGGACAGGGCCACCCTGGTATTAAACAAGAAATTCTTCATTGGGCCTCAAGCTCAGGAAAGCTCCAGGTTTTCTTACAGGGAGCTCAGGTTTTAGCAGGAGAAGACATGCTGTGTTTATCCCTGGATGTCCCAGGATGGTTTCTCTTACAGTCTGATATTAAGGACAGCCCCCATCAGGCCCTGCTCACTGCACTCAATCCTTACACATCACATTAAACCACCCTTGCATGTTACTTATCTTTCATAAACAACATACAACATGATTTTAGGAAAAGCTCAAATAATTGTACCAAAACCTGGTGGAAGATGCCAGGTGGATGATCCCACACACCTGCAGGATCACCCTGCTCTCTGTGCCACCTCCTTCCTGGGGTTACAGCTGGTTCCTGGGGCTGCTCCATGCCAGGGTGCTACAACAGGAGGATGGCAAAAGGGTTCAGAGGACAGCAGGGCATCTGAAAAGCTGGGACAGGGCTGCTGGGTACCTCCTTGTATAAGTTGTGGCATTTTGCCCTTTGGGGTGCTGCTCCTGTATAAGAAGGGGGAAGACAATGCAGCAGCTCACTGAGGAGAGCACCTGCAGCATCCAAGGATGGCCAATACATTCTGCTTCAAGGGGCCACTGCACATTAATGTCAGCAACATTGAAAAGAGAGAACAACTCTGCAAACAATTCATCTGTCACCTCCTGACTCATGGTCCTAAAAGCCTGGGGCAGACATTGTCCCCTGCCCACATTCCTGCTCCCCCCAGGGTAGGAAGCTGCTTTCCAGGGTGTGGGCAGGGAGGGAGGTGCAGGATCTGTGTGGACCCCAGGCCTGCTGCAGGGTGCCTGCCTGAGGCACAGGCAGTCTGTGAAGCTGCACCTCAGTCCACAAAATCACAGTGACCCCGAGATCCCGGATCACACTGGCCTCAGCCTTTGTCAGCATCTGTCTGTTCCTGCCTCTCCCTCAGCTCCTGCCTTCCAACAAAATCCCTGGATTTCATTGGCTTTCCTACAGCAAGGTGCTGCTTCACAGCAGCCTGGAGACAACCTTAGAGCTCAAATCCTTCTGGATTTGTTTCTGCAACCAAGGTGTGCTGGGGAGACAAACCCCTGGGTCCTGCAGCCCAGTAAAGTGGAATAATAAGCATGGAGCAATCCTGGTCTAGTTGATGTGATTTCTCACATCAACTGAGATGTGAGAAATCTTTTGCTGAGTCTAATTTTTCTTAGAATTTATTCAGGGTGGTGAGGCCCTGGCACAGGTTGCCCAGAGAAGCTGTGGCTGCCCCATCCCTGGAAGTGTCCAAGGCCAGGTTTTGGGCTTGGATTAGCCTGGGCCAGTGGAAGGTGTCCTGGGTGGAATGGGATGGTCCTTAAGCTTGCTTCAAATCCAAACCATTTTGTGATTCTATGACTTTACTGGTTGATGAGCCAGCTTCTGGACAAGCTGAGGACACTGATGAGCATGACAAAGACTGCTCAGACCAGCAGTGACTCAAGCCCAGGTGTGGATGGAGCAGTGTCACCTTGCTTGGCACTGCTGAGGTGGCACCAGGGCTTGCAGACACCAGCAGACACGGACACTCCACCTGCTGCCCACAGCAGTCTGGCTGGAACCAGGATAAATCACAGCTCCTCAGAGGTGGGGTTTCATTTTCAGAAGTAGGAGGATTGTTTGTTGGCAGGGACCGTGCCTGAACGACCAGAAGAATGTTGGGATCGGGTCCCATCACACCGGGATCCTTGCACAAGAGAGCTCAGCAGACACACAGCCCTCAGAGGTACAGGCCTGTGCATGAGAAAATGTCCCCATCCTGGGAGGCTGAAGTGACTCAGCCAGCACAGTCAAAGGGCTGTTATTGCTGGAGGCAACTGTGCCTGGAGCCCATGCATGGGGATTAAAGACATTCCAACCTCTGCACGTTCCTTTTCCCTCCCAAAGGGAGCGTCTCTTGGATGGCCCACACCATTCCCTTTGTCTCAAAGCCATTTCTGTACAGCTCAGGGCTGGCCAAGAGCTAGGGGCTGTCTAGGGATTGCTGAAGTGTCCCAGGCCACCTCCAAACCTGCCATCCTGGGACAACTTGACTTTTCTGGTGATGTTGTTTGATGTGTGCTCACACATCAGGTGAGTCAGCACCTGTCCTGGGCCTCGGAGGTCCTGAGGTCACAGCTCAGGAGGAAAAGAGGAGGGGATGGTGAGGGTAAGCCCCATCCAGGGCATGTGGCATGCGCTGAACAAGGCCACTCCTGTCCAGCCTACCTGTTGATGGAGATGAACCATGGGCAGGGCTGGGGCAGGGTGTGCTGGGAGGGGGTCAGGCAGGGCTGAGTGCACACCCCAGGCTGTGCTGGGTTAATGCTGGGCAGTGCAGAGCTGTGCTGGGCAGTGCAGTGCTCACACCCTGGGCAGTGCAGAGCTGTGCTGGGCAGAGCTGTGCTCACACCCTGGGCAGTGCAGAGCTGTGCTGGGCAGAGCTGTGCTCACACCCTGGGCAGTGCAGAGCTGTGCTGGGCAGAGCTGTGCTCACACCCTGGGCAGTGCAGGGCAGTGCTGGGCAGAGCTGGGGCAGTGCAGGGCAGTGCTGGGCTATGCTGGGGAGTGCTGGGCAGTGCTCACACCCCAGGCTGTGCAGGCAGTGCTGGGGCAGCACAGGGTCTGCACACTCCCCCAGGCTGGTTGGGGCTTGCTGAGGAATGGAGTGCCAGGGTGGGCCTGCTGTGGGTGCAGGCTCTGCAGCCAGGAGGATGCACTCAGGCATTTTGCCTTCCACGGTTTGTGGGGAGGTTGTGGTTGCACTTGGAGTCTTTCCCTGTGGAGTTTGGTGTGGGATTCCTTCTTGGCTAGAGAGCCCTGCTGCTGCTGCAGCATGTTCAGCCAGGAGTCAGAGCAGGGGCACTCCTGGCTGTGCAGGGCAGCGTTTGGGGAGGGACACCTGAGAAAGGCTGGGATGTCTGGGAAGCTGTGGCAGCACAAGGCAGCCCATGGCCAGGTGGGATGGGACCTTCCTGGCTGATGGAGCTCCAGCCAGGACACCTGGAGATGAGAAGCATCCAGGCAGCTCATGAGGAGGTCTGGAAGGATGGAGAAGTTTCCAGTTTTCAGGATACTCTCATTAAGCAGCATATTCTGCCACCCTGGAAAGCTCCAAGGCTGGGAGAGCATGGACCCAGGAGCTGATTTTGAAAGGGAAGGAGTTGCAGAGGGGTCAAAACAGCCTGTGGAGTGGCTTCCAATGATGCTGGCAATGAAGCCTGCACTGAGGAGCATCAGCCCTGTGGAGAGAGGTGGGTGCACTGTGCTGCAGAGCAGCCCCAGGAGAGCTGCACTCCAAAGTCTCTGCACAGGGCTGGACCTGCCAGTGCAGAAAACCCCAGAGCAGCAGCTCCTGCTGCTGAGCATCCCCCCTGTCAGTCTGCCCTGCCTGAGGGGTCTGAGGAGGCCCCTTGGCCTTGGCTGGCTCCAGGCTCCATGCATGCAGATCCCAGCCCATCCCAGCAGATCTGGGGCACGGTGTTTGGCTGCAGTGGGGCAGCTCAGTTTGGCTCTTCCCGTGCTCCCTGCCAGGTCTCCACACACCTGCTTCCCTGGGTGTACCCCAGCATGGTTTCTGCACAGGCCTATCTCCATGGCCACTTTCCAGGTGGTTTTTGTGCAGTGAAGCAGCCAGAGGAGGCAGAGCCAAGAATCTGCTCCAGGTTCCAGAACTTCTGGGATTCACTCTGAGGGCAGGGAGAGACCATCTGCACAGGCGGGTTGGTGGAGGAATTCCCAGGGTGTTTCCCATCCTTTTTTAAACATAAACTGATTCTCTGGGAAGACTGGGAAAGCACCAGGCCCCTTGACAGCCCAAAAAGCATGTGAGAGTTTACTTGTGGACCTGCACATGATTGCAATTAGCCCTAGGGCTCTAGCACACTAAAATTAAACTAGGAAAATTGTTTCCATCCCCAGATATCAGCTTGCCTCCTCAGGGGACCCCCCTGCCACCAGAGGGAAGATCTTTGACCCTGCTGTGAGTCAGCTCCTGAATTGCCCAGGTTTCAGTTGGTTGTGGCTGGGGGAGCCATTCCCAGCCTGTCACTTGTCAAACCTCAGCCAGCCTGGAACACAGCACCCATATCTACAAACACAACATCCTCAATATCCCTGTTGCCATCTACTCCAAAACCTGCTATTCCTCATGTTCACATAAGGAGATGATGTATTTCTTGACTCATTGCAGCAGCAGCTGTAGTGAGAGCCCATGGCAGCACCACATTGCACTGCAGACAGGCCAGGAGAACCAGCAGAGTCTTTGGAAAGTGAAATGCTCCCAGTGATGTGGGGTCTGGTAGTGCCCCTGCTTTGATGGAGCAGGAACTTTGTGAAATAGGAGGTTCATGGGTGGAGCAGTCACTGTGAGCATCCACCCTCCTCCCCTTGTCCTTGAAGGTCTGTGTCCGTCCTCAGTCCCCTCTCCTCCAGGATAAGTGACCTCATGTCACAGACATCTTTTATGAAAAATCCTTTCCTTAGGATTTTTTCTCCTGAGAAGCTGAGAGGCCTCAGGAACAAAATGTAACCAATGGTTATCTGCTGCTGTGGGATGCAACAGGTGCATCTGGGATTGGTCTCATGGGGTTGTTTCTAATTAATGGCCAATCACAGCCCAGCTGGCTCAGACTCTCTGTCCAAGACAGAAGCTTTGTTATTCATTCTTTCTTTTGCTATTCTTAGCTGGCCTTCTGATGAAATAATTTCTTCTATTCTTTTAGTACAGTTTTAATATAATATATATCACAAAATAATAAATCAGCCTTCTGAAACATGGAGTCAGATCCTCGTCTCTTCCCTCATCCTCAGGTCCCTGTGAACACAACCTCATCTGATTCATTGTTCATCACCAGACCCCCAATCCTTCTCACTGGGCTGCAGGACCCAGGGGTTGATCTCCCCAGCACACCTGGGCTGCAGAAACAAATCCCTCTGCAGGAGCCCCCGAGGCTGTGCTGGTCCCTTTGGGACAGTTGCCCACCTGGATGAGGTTTCCATCCCAGGGGCTGCAGAGAACCCAGGGGATCCATCCCTGGGGCTCCCAGGGCCCTTGCACAGCTGGGAAGGAGAAGCTCAGCCCATGGTTATGGAGCTGCAGGGCCCATTGCCAGCAGCCACACGTCCTGTGGGGTGCCAGCCATGGCAGAGGGTGCAGCAGCCTGGCAGGGTGCCCCCCCTGGGAAGGGGCTCTGGGGGCAGCAGAGGCAGCTCCTGGAGCTCGCTGCCCCCTGCCCTTGGCCTGAGCAGGGCCAGCAGGAGGGGAGAAGATGCCCAGGCAGGGGCAGAGGGAGATGAGAGGGGCAGGGTGCTGTGAGGGGCACAGCAGAGGAGCTGAGGGCACAGGCAGCTGTGAGTGCCAGAGTGCCAGAGGCTTGGAGTGGCCCTTGTGAGCACCGGGGCCCCCTGTGCTGCCCAGGGCCCAGCTGAGCACAGGAGCTGCAGGAGGGGACATGGCTGGGGGAGCCCCATCCATCCCACTCTTCTAGCAGCCCTGCAATTTCTATTCTAGGCTCCCCAGAGGTGAGGATTTGGCATTTCCCCATCCTCCTGCCTGTTGTCATCTGCTGCTCTGCTGCTGCCTCGTGTCCTGCAGGGCAGGGCCCAGGTGGGACAGCGTGGCCTGGCCAGAGCCTGCTCAGCATCAGGAGGAGCAGAAGCATCACAGCTGGAGTCTCAGGGCAGGGGGGTCCCAGCCCAGCAGCCTTTTGCTGGCCAACACCCCCAGGGAAGTTCAGTGTGAAGCCTGAAGGGTGATTTGCCCTCCCTGAGTCCTCTTCTGCTTTGATTTTCAGCAGAGCCAGAATGGTTAAGTATAAGCTCAGTGCTTTGCCTCTGCCTAGAGTGAGGAGACAGGACTTTCCTCCATGCTCTTGTCTTTTAATATCTGAGATCCCAGCCTCTCTCTGATCTTTCATGTCTCATGGGCTCTTCGTGTTCCCATCTCCAGATACCCTCTGGAGAGGGGAATATCTATGTGGTTTTGGTGGAGATTAAAGTTCACTACCTCTGTTTTTGGTGGAGATTAAAGGGCAAAAAAAAAGCACAGGGCTGCAGGAATGGTTACACTGCCCCTAGGGGAGCAAGGATTTGGTCTGGCTGGGGAGCAGTGCACTGAGCACCCCATGCCCCATGAGATGCTGTCCTCTCCCAGTGTGGTGCACAGGACATGGACATAACTGGGGCCTGTCTGGTGTTCCCCAGTCCCCTGGAGCTCCCCAGTTCCCTGGCACACTTCTGTGCGCTGCACAAGGCACCAGTTTACACCAGTGTTCAGCTTTAAGGGTTGCACCCTTATCTCTGCAGTACCCACAGTGTCCATAACAACAACACCCTACAAATCACTGCACTCCCCCAGCAGCCCAAACTCCTCCCAATCCTTTAGGTTGAAATTGATATTTGCAGTCTCAGAGCTCCAGAACACAGGGAGATCTTGGTGGAGCCAGTTCAGCAGTGGATTCTGACCCTCAGCAGGCTTGGATGGGGTACAGAGAAGTGCAGCAAAGGGAAGAGGGAACTGAGCTGTGGCTGAGGAAGAGGATGAGGGTTTTTGGCCACTCTCAGGGCACAAGGAGCAGGGTGATCCAGCCCCATGGCCTCTCTCCAAGCTCTGCTCTCCAACCCTGGCCACAAGCAGACTGAGGGAATACATTTGTTCCCCCTGACTGCTGGAGAGATGCAGCAGATCCTGCTGAGCTGCTGCAGAGCCACCAGCCCCAGCCAGGTCACTGCTGAGGGACCTTACTCACAACCTGAAGGAAACACAGGGTGGCCTTCACCTGCCTTCTTCAGTACCTTGTGGTTTTCCTCAGTCTTCTCTCAGTAGAGAAATGAGTGAAGTCCCCAGCCTTGCCAAGAGCCCTTCCAATGTGATTAAGCTCAGTGCTCCCAAGATGTGTCCTGGCAACATTTCTAGGCCTGTTCCAGCAATTCCCAGGGACCAGTCTGTCTCCATTGTGTCCCTCACTGCTGCCCTTACTCTTACAGTGACAGAGGAACAGATGGGGGTCAGTGGCTGCGTTTCCTGGAGGGTGAGGGATCTGCCACTGCTTTCCCCCAAAGACCTCGCTCCAGTGGAGCCCACAGAAACACTGCAGAAAACAATCAGAGCATCTTCTGTAGTGAGAGGACATGGCAGTACCACATTGCACTGCAGACAGGCCAGGAGAACCATCAGAGTCTTTGGAAAGTGAAATGCTCCCAGTGATGTGGGGTCTGGTAGTGCCCCTGCTTTGAGGAAGCAGGAACTTTGTGAAATAAGAGGTTCATGGGTGGAGCAGTCACTGTAAGCATCCACCCTCCTCCCCTGGTGGCTGGGCTAGTGCTCTGCACACCCCTGGGGAAGGTTTGGGGCCAGGGAAGTGCCAGAGAACAACAGGAGCATTGAGACTGGACAAGGCCTCAGAGGTCCCTGAGTCCATCATGAACCCAGCACTGTCAGCTCCACCTTTACACCAAGCCCTGAGCAGGCACATGTCCCCCATGCCAGAGGGACATGACAGCCCAGATGCCACCCTGGGCACAGCCTGGCTGAGAGCAAGGCAGCTCATCCTGCAGCATGAGGACACCAACCACGGGTCTCACAGCACAGCCTGGAGCTTGCCATGCAACATTTCCAGATGGAAATGCCCTCATCCCTCACTCCTCAAGCTTCCCCATGCAACATTTCCAGATGGAAATGCCCTGATCCCTCACTCCTCAAGCTTCCCCATGACATTTCCAGCTGGAAATGCCCTGATCCCTCACACCTCAAGCTTTCCCCTCACTCCTCAAGCTTTCCCCTCACTCCTCAAGCTTCTCAGTGCAACATTTCCTGATTAAATGCCCTCATCCCTCACTCCTCAAGCTTCTCCATGCAACATTTCCAGCTGGAAATGCCCTGATCTGCCTCCTCTGCTGGCTCTGGTGAGCCTGTCCCTGCTGGTGCTGCCTGTGGCCCTGTCCTGGGGCAGGAGGGCAGAGCTCACCCTCCCCTCCCCATGGAGCTGTGGGCTCTGAAGGGAGGCACTGCTCCAGTAAAGCTGCATTTGCCCTTACCCAGGCCTGACACAAACAGAATTGATCAAAAGCACCTTGAAAAGCTCCCGTCCCCAGAGCAGAAGGCTCCTCTTGTTGAAATTGGGTGGGAGAGCTGCGGTTTTTCCTCAGTTCCTTTGATTTGTTGCCTAATGCAGGGGATGGATAAATCTCTAAGCCCTGAGATTTAGGGCAGGATTCATACTTTACATCTTCAGAAGACGTAGTAAACAGCCTTATACTCTCTAATCCTGGAGCAGGTTTGTACCTGCTCTCTCTGCATAAACTGGACCAGCTACAACAATTTCACATTGTGGCTGAGTTCAAAACATCCCCTTGGGGATGAAATGTTTATTGCAGAAGATTTTTAAGATGGTTCCTCAGGGAGAAAGGGACTCCCACCTCAACATCCTGCACAGACCCTGAGGGCTGTCACATGGACACAACAGAGTGACTCCATGAGCAGTGGGACACCTTAGGGAGGTGTGAGTGTAGGTGCCACAGCAGAGCCAGCTCAGCTGAGTGGGGATTCCAAAGTTTCCAGAGATTTGTCCCTCAGACCTTCCCCACTGGGCAGCAGGGGTGGGTGCTGCCTGCAGTGCCATTTATTGAGCAGGGTTAGCCTGCAATGACCTTTATTGAGCAGGGTTAGTTGCAATGACCTTTATTGAGCAGGGTTAGCCTGCAGTGCCATTTATTGGGCAGGGTTAGCAGATCCCTGATGGCTGCAGAGCTCCAGGGTCCAGCTGCCTCCATGGGGGCAGGCTTGGATCCCTCAGGTCACACTGCCCAAGGATTCCACCTTCCCCTGGTCACTCCAGAGCCCTGCAGAGGCCTCCTGCACTGTGAAGGGGTTTGTGGTGAGGGCAGCTGAGCTGGACAGAGCACAGGCCCCTTTCCCAGGTGCCTGGATCTTTGAGTTGCTCCAACCCAGCCCAGGCACAGCAGCAGAGCAGAAGGGACCAGTTTGGGGTCTGGACTCCACATCTGGGGGACACCACTTGAGGGGGGTTTGGTGAGTTTTATGCAAAATGTGAACCTCTGCAGATTCTCCCAGGGCACATTGTGGGCACACCGTGCCCTGGGGGAACCTGCTCAGTCAGTGGGGTGGGACACAGCTCCTCATTGAGGGGGACACAGCTCCCCATTGGGGTGGGACATGGCTCCCCATTGGGGGGGACACAGATCCTCATTGGGGGGGGACACAGCTCCTCATTGGGGGGGACACAGATCCTCACTGGGGGGGACACAGCTCCCCATTGGGGTGGGACACAGCTCCTCATTGGGGTGGGACACAGCTCCCCAGTGAGGGGGGACACAGCTCCCCATTGGGGTGGGACACAGCTCCCATTGAGGGGGGACACAGCTCCACAGTCACCAAGGGCAGGTTTGCCAGGATGGGTTCAACACCTGACCCCACACCTTGAAGCTTTGCATCCCTCAGGATGGCTGCAGGTCCCTGCTCATGGCCAGGGGCTGGGGAGGGGCAGGGACAGGGATTACTCTGCAGAGACAAACCAGTTACTTACAGGATCTTCAGGCTGTAGAGGCCAGAAAAAGCTTCCCCAGGGATCCTGGAGATCTGGTTTCCAGAGAGGCGCCTGCAGTGGAAAGAAGAGGCAGTCGTGTGTCAGCGTCCCTGTGGTGACATTCCCTGTCTGCAGAGGCCTCATAACCCCTCCATCCTGCACTGTCCCCTTCAGGGGAGGCTGCAGCACCTGCAAGCTGAGCCACAACCCTGAGCTGGGCATCATCCCCTCACACTGCCTGAGGAACAGCAAAGGAAATCCCAGCTCTGCCAGACCTGAATCCAGCATTTTCAGCGTCCAGAGACAGCTCATGGCTCAAACCCATTTCCTGGATAGACACAGGTCCCCAGCACAGAAATTACAGCACAGCCCACAAACCCTGCTCCATGCCAGGCCTTGGCAGAGAGACTGGAGCAGGGCAGAGCTGTTTCTGCTCATGGATTTAGGACTGTCCCTAAATCCTGGCTGGTGAATGAGGGCCAAGGGATGGGAGAGGAAGCAAAGAGCAGCATCACAATGGGAAATGGGACATATCTGGGACATAGAGCAAAGAGCAGGAGAGAACATTCAGAACTTACTGAAAGAATTTATTGAAGGAAACCTGTAGGATTTGCCATTGTATAGCTTCACCTGATTTTAGAACTCAAAATTTAACAAGGCCCAGAGCAGGCTGGGGAATTAAAAGGTATTTGCATCTTTCACTGCCATTAGAAACTGGATCACTGTTACCATCAGGACTCTGGTGGGGGCATGTGGTTGAGCCAGGACTGAAGTCCAGGACTTCTGAATCTAGGCTTGACCTAGACAAGAGGTGACTTTTCTCTTTCTCCTCCTGTTTCTCCCATGAGGACAAATATAGATGAAGTCCCAGCACCCATCAGCCAGAAATCACAAAGAAAGGTTCAACAACCTGATTAAGACCCTAAATTACCACTAAAATTGGGCAAGAAACTTGTCTACTTGACTTGGAGTGGAATGTTGTATCTCCAAAACAGAGACAGTGAACATCATTTGTGACCAGGCTCATCTTCACTCTCACAAGAAGTCCAAACCAGACCCAAGAGGCTGGGCACAGACCTGGCAAGGGTATTTATTAAAGTTTTGTTTCTTTTTAGGCATTTTTTAGGGGAAGGAGACAGGTGTGGAGGCTGAGCAGTGCAATCCTGGCTGGAAGCAGAGAGCAGGGGAACTCTTGGGTTCTCTCGCTGCTCACAGTGACCCTGAGATGTGTTAGAAAGTCTCTTTTCCCAGCCCAGTGGTTGAAGAAGGAGTCAGAACTCTTAATTTCCCAGTCTCAAGGTTGTTTATTGTATCTTATCTATAAAATTCTTTCTCCTGTCCAGCTGAGGTCTGTTCAGCAAGACAGACAGAGGCACTCTGCCTGCCCCAGGGCAGGGTTATCTTTTTATACTAAGAACTACCTGTACAATATTTGCAATTACTTTCCAATACCTATCACCTATGTTAGACACTGAGCTTCTACTCTAAACCAATCTGTCAGTGCCACCATCACAGCAGAAGATGGAGGCCAAGAAGAAGAAGGAGAAAGGCTGGACACAGCCAGATCCCTCCATCTTGCCCCCTGAACCCCCATTCTAAAAACCAAAAAAAATCTACTTTTTCACCCTGTGATAAATTCACTATCATTCTACTTAAACTTCCATGGCTTGTAATTCTTCATCTAAGGTTGGTAATTGTTTTTTCCAAGGGCTCAATCAAAGGCACAGGGGTCTGGGGCTCTGTGCCAAGGTCTCTGAGCCCCCTGGGCAGGGGCTGGAGTCCTCCAGGGCAGCCAGAGGGATTTCCTGGCTTCTGACAGGGAACCAGGGCTCTGCAGAGGTCACCAAGGGGACCATGGTGTTCTGGGCAGCCAGGCTCACCTGTGGCAGAGCCCGTGTGTGGGTGCCTGAGCTCTCCCTCCCCTCGGGAATCTGGAGAAAATCTCTCCCATAATGAGGCCTCTGACAGCATAAACAGCACAGGGTCGTCTCTTTAATGTGTGAGAGCAGGTTGGAACCTGCCTCCTGCAGCACATGATCTGCCTGGCAGGCTGGGCTATTTGTCACTTAGGGGCTGTGATTTGGGGTAATTGCTGCTTTTGATTGCTGATTTCCACATGGGAGGGAGGGAGTGCTGTCCGGGAGGCTGCAGTGCTTGCCTGGAGGGGAGGTGTTCCTGCACGGCATCCTCAGCCTGCTCCTGCATCCTCCTCTCCTCCCTGGCTGTCTGTCCTCACCTCCCCACAGCTCTGGGCTGCTCACACCTACTCCGGGCTCAAAGTGCCTCTGTGCTCACTTCCCTGGGTGTGTTTGAGTGTTTGCCAGGTCCCGAATGGATCTGGGACCTCCAGGATTAGCAGCCTGCTCCTGCATCCTCCTCTCCTCCCTGGCTGTCTGTCCTCACCTCCCTGCAGCTCTGGGCTGCTCACACCTACTCCGGGCTCCAAGTGCCTCTTCTGGCAGCTTCGTCCTCTCTGCTCACTTCCCTGGGTGTGTTTGAGTGTTTGCCAGGCCCCTGAATGGATCTGGGATCTCCAGGATTAGCAGGAGAGGAATGTGAAGCTTAAATGGAGCCCCAGCTGGGGCTGCTGGCCTCAGAGGGTGCTGGGGAGCCCCAGATGCTGGTGGGACACGTGCAGAGCCAGCTGGTGGCACCTCAGCTCTGTGGGTAACACAGAACATAAGGGGGAAATGACCCTGTGTTGTTTTGAAGCAGATGCCCTGTTTTCACTGGGTGAAATTAGAGGTTTCACAGGTGAATTTAGAGGCCCAAGCATCCCCAGCCCCAGATAAGGCCCCATGCCTCACTGTTGCTGCAGATGTTTCTGTCCTTGGCCATGTTGCACCAGACTGTGCTTTGTCCCTGGCTCACCTCTGGTCTCTGGCTCTTCTCTCCATGCCTTTTCCTCCTCCCTGCCCCTGAGGCAGCCCAGCTTCTCTCCCCAGGGTTAGGGGTCCATGCCAGGCCACGGGCAGGCCCAAAGGGAGGCACCAACCACAACCACTTCTCTGAACTCTCCTCCCAAGGCCATTGACAGTGTCACAGGGGTCCAAGATGGGGTCTGCCCACTTCTGTGCAAGGACTGGGAGGTGGGACATGTCTGTGTTTGTGCACACAGGCTGAGTTTTCCCTTTCCTAGAGGGCTGCATGGCTGGGTGTGCATGCAGGGTCTGGAGCTGTGGGGTTTGGAGGTTTGCTAGACCTCCAGGACAGGTGCTGATGCTGCTGGGGGTGTTCCAGGTGTTCCAGGCAGAGGAGCATGGCTGGGCCACCTCTCTGAGAGCAGATCAGGAAGGGGTGAGCCTTTTGGGGTGTCCTGCCAAGAGTGACCCCTGGAAACGTGTCGTAGAACCACAGGAAAGTTTAAGCTGGAAGAGACCTTAAAGCTCATCTCATTCCACCCCCTGCCATGGGCAGGGACACCCTCCACTGTCCCAAGGTGCTCCAAGCCCTGTCCAGCCAGGCTTTGGATACCAGGGATGGGGCAGCCACAGCTGCTCTGGGCACCCTGTGCCAGGACCTCACCACCCTCACAGCCAAGAATTCCTTCCCAATATCCCATCTAACCCTGCCCTCTGGCAGTGGAAGCCATTCCCTGTGTCCTGTCCCTCCAGGCCCTTGTCCCCAGTCCCTCTCCAGCTCTCCTGGTGCCCCTTTAGGCCCTGGAAGGGGCTCTGAGCTCTCCCTGGAGCTGTCCCTTCTCCAGTTGAGCACCCCCAGCTCTCCCAGCCTGGCTCCAGAGCCGAGGGGCTCCAGGTCTTGGAGCCTCTTCTTGATCATCCTTTGCTTCCATGCCATTAACTCCTGTGCCAGTTCATGTCAGAGACCCAAGACATAAAAATCTTCCTGTGTGTGACCCTTCCTCTGTCCATGGTCATTTGGCACTCTTCCAAGTGCTTGGTTCCCTCTGTCCCCCTCACTCAAACTCTCAGAAATTCCCCTGCTTGGCAGACAGGCACCCATTGAATATATCTGCAGAATTCAGATCCCACAGGAAACGCAGTGAAATGGTTCTTTCCTTTCCATTTAAAATGGAACAATAACATTTGAAGTGATGCTGCCAGTGTGACATCCCCTGAGACAGCTCTTAATTCACTCCTTCTGTGGAGGAGCTTGGGTGAATAACCCTACCAAGGAGGACAGAAAGGCACTGCCTTTGCCCTAAGCACAGGGAAGAGGAGCTGTTCTTGCAGGGCTGAAATTCTGAAATTCCACATGGGCTCAGCTCTAGGCCTGCTCAGGGCTCTTTTTAGGACAGACCTAATTCAGTGCTATGTCCTGCTCTCCTGAAGTTTACACTGTGACATGGGGTTGGGAGAAAGAGAAAGCTCTGGATTTTAAAAGTGGCAGATAGAAGGGGCAGGTAGAAGGGGAGGGTGACAGCTGGATGTGGCTGGCTTGCTTCAGAGAGCTCGTGGTGGATTTTAGATCCTGCCCCCCCGCCTCCCCTTCCACCACTCCCGTGATTTCTGGGAACATTCCTCCAGGCTTTGATCTGCATTCCCAATACACTCCAAGTTGGAACAAACTCATGGTTTACCACTGTATGGTTGCTGCTGTTCAGTTACCACAGGCTCAACCCTCCTGTATCTTGGGCTTCTTGGTCATGCTACAACTTCCATGGCACGCCCGAAGGCTGTGCTGGGCAAGATGGCTCATGTCAGGTGCTCAGGCAGCTCAGGGATGCTCTTATCACTCACATTAGGAGGCAGGAACGTTGCCCATTGGCAGGACAGGACAAACATGTGTGTCCATATCCCAGTGAAATTCTCCCCTTGCCAAACTTCTATTGAGCGTGTCGGCCGCCCCTTTGATCTCCTGCTCGGGGTGGTTTCTCAAGCGCTCACCCTCTCGAGGCAGTGTGCCCAGACACTCCATGCTCCTGCCTAAACTGTGTCATCCTGCCAAGCCTGGGCCTTCCCCTGGGCACACAGGGGACCACAGGCCCCGTGTCATGCCTGAGTTTGTTCTTGTGCTGGTGCAAAGCAGGAATGAAGCCAATTAAGTCAACAAGTGAAAACATGGTGCATTTGAGGAAAGGGCCAGGCCTGGACTCTTCCTTCTCACACAGGAATCTGCAGCTGGTCCTAGTCTGGTATCTCCTGAAGATGCCTCTAATGTGGTCTGTGCTGTCTCACTCCATCCCTGAGGAGAAGACTGTGCCTGTTTGCAGCCCTGCTCACTGTACCCCCCTCAATGCCTGTTCCAACTCGATAGATTGATCGCATTTGTTCTTTTGTTTATGGTCCTCAAGCCAGTTTTCAACCCACATGAATGCTCATATGCAAGCCAGTTTGCATTCATTTGCCAAGTAATATTAGTAAGACACAGCCCCTTAATGAACAGGACAGTGAAGACTTTCACTCCATCTCTTTATGTTATAAACTGCAAAGGTTTTCTGTTTGTTCCCTCCAAACTTTCAGAGCAGTTTTCACTTTTGACTCTACTTTTGGTGCCCCACTTGGGGTACCCCAGAACATGGTTAGTCATATGGAAAGCAGTTTTCAGGAAAACTGGATTCAGCTATCTCACCTAGCAAGGATTTTCAGTTGCTGAACACTCTCCCTGGTCTAAATGGAGTAGAAATAAAATGGAAATCTCTAAATTTCCAAAACATTTTGAATTTGGTTTGGGCAGCTGCAATATTTTGGCCTCATTGGTCAATGTTCATGATAGACAACCCCTTAGAAGCCCTTCTCTCCTGTCCTCACCTGCACCTTGGCCAGTGCTAAGGACAGTCCTCACCCCATGCACAGGGATGAGCTTTGGGAGGCTTCATCAGAGGAATTATCCTTTAACTCTCTCTGTGCTTTTGCTCACCCACTGAACTGATGAGCTGCCCCATCCTCTGCCAAGGACTGGTGCCAGCCAGGGGGACAGAAAGTCCTGGATCAACCAGAGCTGGTCTCCTTTTTTGCCAACAAGTTGTGCCCTGGTGCCTTCTCTGCATAGGAGCTGTGCAGAATCCTGGGGGAACCACAGAGACCAAGAATTCAGAGCTGCAGCTCTTTAGCTACGGCCACCTGGAAATGGAGAGCTGTGCCAGGCAAGGTGACTACCAAGGGAGCAGTGGTTCTGCCTCCAAATCTCAGCATGGCAAAACAATTTCATGGCCCTACCAGCGTTTGTGTCTCCATGAGAGACCTGTCCAGCCTGATGTGTCATGGAAACCCACCACAGCTGCTGTCTCAGGAGTCCCCTACTTCAGACACTGCTCCAGAAGCAGCTTCTCAGCCCAGTGCCAGCCCATGTGAGCATTGCCCAGGAATGCCAGCCCTGCTGCCACAGAGGAGCTGTCACTCCCACAGGAGCCATGCCCCACTACAGTGCTGCCTCCTCCAGGAGTGACATTGCCTTGGAGTGAGACCTTGTGCTGAACAATCTCCCCAGAGTGGATGTTCCAGATGCCTGGAGGCTGATGGGGGGCTGGGAGTGCTCTAACAACAGGCAAGGGCAGCCAAGAGCAGCACTGGTCCCCATAAGCTGTGATGGCTCCATTGGACCACATGGGAAAGGGAGTGAGAGGGGGGTTCCCTCACAGGTACAAGGCAGGAGAAGAGGGCTGCTGCATTCACATTGCAGCATGCATGCCTGCATGTCCTAGGGTGACATTATGATGCTTGTATCCCCATTTGTGTGTTCTGTTTATGCTGGGTATCATTTTCTGTGCCTTCAAGACTGGCTGTGAAGAGCGAATGTTTTGTTTTGGTTTTGCTACCAGCCGCTCCCCCACAGCTGGCGCGACACAGAGACAGGGCAGTACATGGGTGCTGCTTTTGCTTTTTGCTTTGCTTTTTGCTTTGCTCTTGCTTCTGCTTTGCTCCTGCTTCGCTCTCCCTTTTTGCTCCTGCTCATTAGTTAGTAGCTAAGCAGTCCAAATTTTTTCCTGGACTATTTCTCCTTTCCCTTTTTTTTGGATCTACTTGAACCTGCTCCGGACTGGGACCTGGGAAACACCAAGAGTTTGCACCTTGTGGCCTAGTGGGGCCTGCTGTGGGCAGCAGCCATTCCCAGTGCTGGAGGGACTGATAACAGAGCGACCACCCCCAAGAGAGACCTTCTGAATTTGTCATCTTTTTCAGAGCAGTGAAAGAGCGGTGTCATCTGGTATTGTTCATTTTGTGTGCTGGGGGGTGCTGTGCTTGTTAAATAAACAGGTTCTTTCCACTTGTCTCCAAGGAATCCTTCCCAACCTGGTTGGGTGGAGGGACTGTGTGGCTTTGCTTTCTGGAGGGGCTCCCTTTTGGAGCTTTTCTCCCAAATTTGCCCTAAACCAGGACACTGCATTTTATTTCATTTTGCTTTCATGCCGTTTCTTGGTCCCTGGGCTGGCAGAGCCGGCGGCGGGTGCTGAGCGCGGTGCTGAGCCTGCTCCCCATGCTGGTGAGTCCCTCTGCCCCCGGGGCCCGAGAACAGGCAGGTGAAAGAGCCAGTGGCTGGGAAGGGGTCTGATCTTGCCGCTGTGCCCTGAAGCAAGAGGTGAATGGCAATGAACACCTGCCTTTGGCTGCAGTTTCCCTTCTTGGCACCGAGCGCTCGCGCTTGGATTCAAAGCGCGGTAACAAAGCCCTTGCCGGCGAACACATTTCAACATGTTATTATTCCCAGGCCGGCTTTCAAGATCTCTTTCTATTCCTTCTGTACTGATTGCTCTTGTTTCTCTTGGCTCCCAGCTCTGGCTTTTCAGGCTTCATTAACTGGAATTTATTAGCAACTTTAAACAATCTTCCTGCTGCCAAAAAGAGAGAAAGAAAAGAAGAAGGGGGGAAAAAAGGGGAAAGAAACAAAGAGGAGACATACTAAACTCTGGGCTGTTCCCTGCCTGTGTGAGGCCCAGCTCTGAACACCTCTATCTGTGCAGGTTTTCTTTGGAGGGAAAGTCTGGTGAATGCCTGGGCTGGGACTGTGCCTGCCTGTGCAGCCTCTCCTCTCCTGTCTCTGGAGGGGAGGCTGGGGGCCAGAGGGGAGCACAGCCACTGAGGCCCCTCTCCCACTCCTCTTCAAAGGCAGCTGAGTCTGGAGGATCTGGTCTCTGGACATCTCCTGAGTATGAGACCTAATTGCACTCACAACACCCTCCTGGGCAGCTCTCAGTAAATACAAATGGCCCACAGGGCACACCTGAGGGCCTGCTCTCATTGCTGGACAATGAAGCTCTGGCAGTGAAAATTACTTTATCAGAGCACATAGGGAGCGAGCTGGAGCAGTCCCTGTGCCCTCATCTGTGCCCTAACCACAGCATCCCCCCTGATGCCATCAGGACATGTTTGGTGTCCAGAGCAGAGAGGAGCCAGTGCAGAAATGCCCTGTGGGACACAGCCTGGCTGGGTGTCATGGGTGGCACCCGTGGGTGATGGCCCTGCTGTCCTCAGGACCCTCATGTGCCACCCTGCTCTGGTTTTTTCCTCACAGTGTGCAGAGGGCTAATGTGCTCAGGTGGGTCCACAGTCTGGATTTGCAGGGCTCCACAGCAGTGAAACCTGGCACGTTTTGTCCTTGTTGTCCATGGGACACATGGGCTTCATCCACCCATTTTTGCAGCTGTCTTTTCCTTTCCCCATTATTATTTTTCCTCAGCTGAATCCCAGCTCCATGCACAAGCTCAGCCACGAGTCCAGCTGCTGTCTGACTTCTGGGAAACTTCACTTGCATGAGGAGCCTGGGGTGGTGCTAAAATAGAGGAACAGAAGGAGGAGAAGTGGTGAAGGGTGTGAAACACCAGCTCTCCTCCACGGGACCCTGGGCTACTGGGGCTAAATTTAAAGAGAGAGAAGATGGAATCAGAGAATCATGGGCAAGAGCAGGAGAGGAGAACCATGAGGAGGAGCCAGAGGAACCTGGGCTTTCTCTGCCCGTTGAAGAAGATAAGGGTTATAGATCAAGGACAAGATGTCAAGAGTTCCTGGGATGTTTCTGAGCATTAGGTCATTTCATAGAATCTTGAAAAGGAGATTTGAAAATCTGGGTTGAAATTGGCAAATTTTTTGCTGAGGAACCTCTGATTTTTTTCGTAAGATTCAAGCACCTAAGGTATCTTTGGCAATAAAGCAAATATAATTTGAAATACCATTTCCTTTTAGGGCTTTACCCAAAGTAAAAGACTAAATGTTAAGAAGTAACCTGAAGATGAAACAATTTTTTCTCTCTCAGGTTAAAAGAAATTTTTGAGGTTGACCAAAGCCCCAGAACATCAGTTTTGGTTCACCTTGAACTGAATTTTGTAAATTTTGTCTTTGATTGCTCCAGCCCGTCACTTGCCTGGTTTATCCAGGAGATAATAGGGAACATAAAGCTGTAGATATTGAACTATTGGGAGCATTCAAAGGAGGGCAGTGAGGATGAGGAAGGGCCTGCAGGGGAAGTTGTGTGAGGAGCATCTGGGCCCACCTGTTCTGTTCAGCCCCCAGAGAAGAGGAAGAGGGGCAGGCACTGATCTGTCTGTGAGCCGTGACAGGACCCAAGGGATTGGCCTGATAATGTGTCAGGGCAGGGAATTGGTCATGGCTCCAGGCCTGACAGAGTTCAAAAGGCATTTGGACCAAGGTGACTCTAGGGGATGGTGCTATATAGGGCTGGGGGTTGGAATTGATGATCTTTGTGGGTCCCTTCCAGCTCAGACCATTCTGTGCCTTAGGGACTCTGTGTAGAGGGCAGACTGGGGCCATAAAGCCACCCAAAATCTCTGGGGGTGAGAAACCTGCTGAAGGCTTTCCATCTACCTGAGCACAGGCACCTGCAGCCAGGATGAGCTGCAGCAGAGTCCTCCTCATTGTCAGCCCTTCCCTGCTGGAGGGGGACAGGCAGGGAGGGCTCCCTCCTGCCCAGGAGACACTGGGATGCTGGGTTTGGGGTACCTGGGCTGTCCCTCAGTGCTCAGCAGGGCTTTCTGCTCTTCACTCCCTGCCATGTCCCAGCTCTGCCATGGGGGTGAAGACAAAGGGCTTGGGCTGCTACGTGTCACCCTGGGAATGTGTCCCAGGCAGATGAAATCAGCAGAGATCTGAGCTGTGAAACCTGAACAAACTTCCCTTGAGGATGTCTAAACAAGCAGGATTTGTTTGCTTGATTCTTATGCGTGTCCTGGCACAGAGGGTGATCCCAGCCTGAATGTCATGGTCCTGATGTAATGTTGTGGGATGAAAATTTGGTGAAGATATAAATGAAAAGAGCAGGGAAAATGCCAGGCAAGTTGCATTATTGGTCAATGACAGCCCTATGAATGCTGAACAAACTGTCCCTGTCTAGCTGTTGTTGTTGAATCACTTTTAATTTGCCATAATATATAAAATCCTTCCTTGCTTGATTTCATATAAATTACTTGATTTCCATAAATAGGATTACTATCTTACTGCTATCAAATTCAAGCAGGCACTTTGCTATGCACAAGTATATGATGCTGCAGTTTGCATTTCTTCCTTTAACTGTGATGTCAATCCTTTCCAAAGGGAGACTTGTGACACACTGGACCTCCAGTAAAATATTATCTAACAACTTCCAACTATTTTTTCAGATTTTCCTCTTTAAATTTTTCCCCTTTGCCTCTTTCATTCATAATTATTTTTGGCTGTGAGAAGCTGGCTCTTTTGGAACCTATGAATATTTATTCCTTGCTGGTTGAGGCTGCTCTGTTTGTACATGATGTAACCAGGACACGGTTGCTCGCAGCAAGACAACTGCTAATTGTACACAGAGGAGTCTGGGTGTGTGAAAAGCCTCAGCACCCCCAGTGAAGGTGCTGGGTGCCCACATTTCAACATGGAAGTTGATAAAATGAAAGGAGAAAGGCTGCAAGATGGGTGCAAGGTGCTGAAGAACCCACTTCTGTGAGCAGCTCTGGCTCCAAAGCATTTTTGATCCAAAACAGGATCAAAAATGTTTCCTTGTCAGCCTGTGAATGCCTGCTGGGGAGGGTGCCTGGGGTGGCTGGGTCCTTACAATTCCAAAGAATTTGAAATACAGACAGATGGTGATCAGTTACAAGACCATTTGAAGTAAAAACCTGTAATATAAAATCACAGAATCCTGCAATGATTTGGATTTGGAGGGACCTTAAAGATCATCTCATTCCACCCCTGCCATGGACAGGAACAGCTTCCACCAGCCCAAGCCCCATCCAGACTCGCCCTGGACACTTCCAAGGATTCAGGGGCAGCCATAACTTCTCTGGGCACCCTGTGCCAGGATCTCACAGGTGATATCCTGTGATATCTGTAATTCTGACATTTTGGAAAATACCATTGATGAAATGCCAGTGTTGTGCCTTGTGGTGGCAGCAAGATCTGATTCAGAGAAGTGAAAGTTGTTTCATTGAGGCAGATTAAGTTGCAGTAACTGTTATATACACAGTAAGTTCACAACACACATCAAATGAAGCATTAATATTAGGATTTCATGAATACAATAACAGTGTTTTGAAGAAATTGTGTTTTCCAACAGAAGCTGTTGTGTTGAAAGTATCAACAGCATGAGAATAACACCTGGAGGTATTTCTCATGGTCAAGTGGAGTAAGACCATACAGGTGCAATTTACTAATGCAGAAATGGTCAACCTCAACATTCTGCCCCCTGGGCTCCCATTTTTGGGGCTCACAAAGGATTCCAGTGGTTTCTTGTGCTGCTGGTTAATTTTCACACTTTCAGAAGTGGGGCCACTCCTTCACTGACACACAGCCACATGCTGATCCCCAGGACTGAGGCTGCTGCTGTGTCTGAGTGTGTCTGCTCAGACCTCAGTGCACACTGCTGGGACACCTCGGCCTCTGGGGGAAGCTTTTTGGATTTCAGTTTTGCAGGGTGGCTCTGTGTGACATCCCTGGGGGGCTCAGTGTGACATCCCTGGGGACACAGGGACTGCATTGTGACACCCCTGAGGGATGCATGTGACATCCCTGGGGGGCTCAGTGTGACACCGCTGAGGGACTGAGTATGACAGCCCTGGGGTCTGTGTGCAACATCCCTGGGGGGCTCAGTGTGACACCCCTGGGAACTCTGTGTGACACCCTTGAGGGACCCTGTGAAGCACCCAGGGGCTCCTGTGTCTCTGGGCTGCAGGAGGCTGTGAGGGGGACCCTGGCTGCTGAAGGGTGAGTGAAACTCTCTGATTGCTGGCTCTGCTCCAGGCTACAGTGTTGATTTTTGAATGAGAGATTAGGTCCTCTTTTATTTTGGCTTTTGGCCCCACCTCAGCCTGAAGGTGACGACCTCAGCGAAACCCCTAAGCTGGAGCAGCAAACAAAGCCTGTCCCAGCACAGGCTGCTCCCAGCTCAGCCTGCAGCTGCAGGAGCAGCCCTGGAGGCTGTGGCCAGTGCTGGAGGAGCCTGTGCAGTGTCCCCCCAGCCCCAGCACCCCCTGCCCATGCAGCACCCCCATACTCACAGCTCCTCCAGGAAGCGCAGGTGCCGGAGCGCGCGGGGCTGCAGCTGGCTGATGTTGTTCATGCTCAGGTCTCTGGCAGGAAGCAAACACAGAGGTTTCTGATCAGTGGTTTGCACAGAATGAACCCCAGTGCCAGGCTCTGGGTCCCCTCTGTGCTAAGTGGGAGAGTGAGAAGCCTCTGCAAGCAGCATTTCAGCATTAGCAGCTGATCACAGCCCGGGCTCTGCCTGCAGAGGGATGGATGGAGAGGAGTAGCCAGAGAGAGCTGGCTCCTTCAGGGTGGTCTGCCTCAGCTCCTCCAAGTTATGAAGCAAGTTAGGACATTTCCCAGCAGCATCAGCAGCCCTGCTGTCTCACAAGTTTTGGAGAGTGAACAGGAAGCCCCGTGACACTGGAAAGGACAACTTGTCCCTGAGCCCAGGAGCATCTCTCTGTCACCATGGCCGTGCCAGCCCCCACAGGGAGATTTTCCAGTGTGTGGACAGACATGTGCTTTTGAGGAGCCAGCAGCCCATGAGAGAAGGGGTCCATGCCACTGGACTGCCTTTCTCTCCACTGTACAAACTAGAGAAGCACACCAGGACTGAGGGGCAGAGCTTGGCTCTGTGGGTGACAAACTGAGGTCAGCAGGTGGAAGGAACCTGGCTGATTGTGCTTGTCTCACTCTGCCATCTCCAGCTAAAGGCTCATCTCCTCTGCCTGGCTTCCAGAGAGCCTCTGGAGGAGGCTGTGCTGGTACCCAGAGGGTCCAGGCTGGTTCTGAAGCCCTCTGCATGTTACAGTCACTGTGAGCTGCCTGAGCAGAGCTCTCCCCATCTCAGGCTGTGAGAGCAGCTGAGTCTGTCCCAGGTGATTCAATGCACAAGCTGGTATTTGGGGAAAACAAGGATATTTCCAGGCTGTTCTTGTGGTCAATGCACAAGCTGGTATGTGGGGAAAACAAGGATATTTCCAGGCTGTTCTTGGGGTCAATGCACAAGCTGGTATCTGGGGAAAACAAGGATATTTCCAGGCTGTTCTTGTGGTCAATGCACAAGCTGGTATCTGGGGAAAACAAGGATGTTTCCAGGCTGTTCTTGGGGTCTGATAGCTGCAACCCTGCCCTCATGAGCAGCTGCACATGATGAAACCCACACTGCTCACCCCAGCCTAGAGCAGGCTGTGTCCAGGTGAGCAAGGGAGCACTGACCCTTAAAGCTGAGGTAAGATGAGGCAGAATTAAAAGCTGGGGTGGTTAAACCCGATGGGAATAGATGGGGAATATCCTCTGGGCTGCTCTTTGTCACTGGGCACAGGCAGGGCACAGCTCAGCTCCTCCTGGCACTGAACACAGCACAGCCTGGTGGGTGTGATGGGAAAATGAGCAGAAACAACAACAAAATAAAAGCAATTTATTTACTCTTTCCTTCTGTGAGCCTCTCACACTTGTGAGCCTGAGGAAGGGCTTCCCTGCCCTCCCAGGGGCACTGGGAATGCCTTGGCATTGGGAGGAGGCTCGTGCCAAGGACAAGGACAGAAGCACAAAGGAGAAAAGCCCCTCAGGAGAGCCCAGCAATACAAGAGGGACCTCTCTGAGCTGTTCCACCTGCCCAGAGCCCCTGAGATCTCCCAGGTAATGGAGCAAATGATCTGGAGCATCTCAGCTGGCTTTGGGCTCTGGGGAGGAAATTGCTTCGCTGAAAAATGTACTGAGATTTGCCTTTGTATTCCTCAGTAAAAAATGCTGGAGTTTTGCTGGTAAAGAGCAGAACACCTCAGGGGCATAGGCTTCTACATTTTGACCACTTTCCACAAAAAAACCCCAAACCACCATGTTCTAACCAGCTCCATTTAGCATTGGTGTCACTGCAGGTGACACACCAGGAAGGCTGGATGCTGTCCTTGTATATTCTCTGGAGAGGTGTCCTGTGACAAAACCACACACTTTTGTGAGCCCTTTTGAAAATACTCCTGGAGAAGTTTACTTTTTTCTTTTTAACTTTCTCTTCTCCAAAGAAGTAGTAGAAAACTCACCAAAATCCTATAAGAATTCAAAATTCCATTTTCAGAATGAGTGTAAAAAGAAAATTATTGCCTGCACTGTTCTGTGTGCAATGCTGCATTCTATATTTTGGTGATCCTGGGATACAAGGGTTAAAACATTATTTTGTGCTGCTTCTATTTTTATTTTTAAACCCCCAAGGGCAGTTGCTACTTAGCACCCATTAAAACATCTTTTTTTCCTACATCAAAGTGTCTCCTGTTTGTGTTGTAATGAATCTGTCTGATGTTTTGACATGTTGTGGAACAATGTGAAAATAACGAAAAATAATGTAAAATGAAAGACTGTGAGAGAAAACACAGATCTGAAACATCCAAGATCTCCTTGAAACTCTGAGGTATATTCCTTAAGTTGCTTTCTGCTGGTAGTGTAGAGAATACCCCTTGCCTGCCCCTTTCCAAGCCTCATGGAAGTGCCTTTTGTGTGCCCAGGTGCTCCCCAGGTGTGGTGGGGACAGCTGGACACTGGCTGGGTGGTGGCTGCAGGGATGTCCAGACTCATCAGCCTGGGCCCATCAGTCCCAGGCAGCAGCAGGGCTCTGGGTGGCTGAGGATATGGGACAATATCTTTTATTATCTTCTAGAATCCCAGATAGTTTGGGCAGGAAAGGACCTCCAAGCTCATCTCATTCCACCCCTGCCATGGCTGGGACACTTTCCACTCTCCCTGGTTTCTCCAAGCCCCATCCAACCTGGCCTTGGACACTTTCCTCCTGCCCTGATCCATACCTAAAAGGAGAAAATCAATACCTAAAAGGAACAAAATACACTGGTTTCATAAAATACACTGGTTTCTGAAAAAGTCTTCCAAAAGGCAGAGGAGAGATGCCCTTATCCATCACCCTGGAGCCTCACAGCTCCACAGAATGTGGCTTTTCTTTCCAAGCCCCCCTCCTGCAGCCCTGGGGCTCTGGGCACAGGCAGGTCTGAGACAAGGGGGTCTCTCCCACCATCTCTTTGGGCAGTGAAGAAGAGCCCAGCCTTTTTTCAAGGTTGTTACATAGAAAATATTTTGAGGAAATTTATTTAAAAGTCACTGCTGTTTTGGCTGTTTGAACACTCTGGTGGTTTGCAGTCCTGCAGGACTCAAGTGTAATACATCTCCACTGACAGCCCTGGAAAGGGCACCCCAAAAGGGCAAATCCTGGCAGTGATTTTCCAGCTAATGAACAGCAAGGCAAAGGTTCCAGGCACTCAGCTTTGCCATGAACTCTGCAGTGTGACATCCTGCAGGGACCCCCCAGCAGCTCCTCCAGAGCAGGGGACATCACACCCGACCTGGGGTGCTGGAATCCCTGGCCTGGCCCTGGTGTGAGGACAGCATGGAATGTGCAAGGACAAATGGTGTGAAGGAGGAACAGATTCCTCCAAGGGCTGGAAATAAACTTCCCAAGCACAGCCCTGGACCTGGTGATTTTTCTAGCCACAAAAGTACGAGATGTTTCTCCACAGGCTGTCCATGCTTGTGTGAAAGCTGAGGCACAGGATTCTTGCCTGAAGTGTTGTGGGAGTAAATATTTGACTTATTACTCATTTAAAGATGTTGTTGACTTGTTGCTGTGTTTTCCCAAGCTTGTGATTTTCCTCTTAGTAATGTTTCTTATGTTATGTACATCCCCAACACATGCAAGGGTGGAAATGCTTCCTGTCAGAGCAATCAGAGGAGCTGTTTATCTCTTCAAGTGTTTGGGGGTGGTTACTTCAGTCAGCCACATTCAGTTAATTCAAAAGGAACCCACAGTATTTGAACCTTGTTGGATTATTTTTTCTGCAGCATCAAGCAGAATAAAAAGGGATCCATGGATAAATGGGTCAGGGTCTCCTCTGACCTTTCCCAGCTGTGTCAGTGACCTTGGCTTTCCAAGCCAGGGCTCTCTTCTGGGTGCCTGAGCATCCAGGGAAGCCAAACAAGTGCTGGGTCACTCATGTCTGTGCATGGCCCTTGTCATCTGCACTGGATAAACCATTCCAAAGGTGAGGTCTGTACCAGAGCAGGCAGTACAGAAATGCACTAATTATTCAAATCTCAAAGTCCCTTAAACTCTAAAAGAAATCAGAAAGGTAGGAGAAGAAATGGGGTGCTGCAGCTTCACCCAGGCTTGCAGGACCTGCAGAGGAACTGTCCAGATTCTTGCCTTTGAGTTCATGATACCTCTCAGCAGTGGTGCTCTGGGACAAGCCACCCCTCTCCTGTCCCAGAGCTCCCCTGTTCCTCCTTCCCCTGTGACTGCCCTGTCTGTCCTCTGTACAAAATATCAAATAAAAGCAGGAATTCTTTTGCTGTCAAATCACCCTTCATGGCTGTGGTCTGGAATGCTGCCAGCAGAGTGAACTACTCTACTACTCCCAAAACTGAAACTCTGCTCTCGTATCACCCTGCTTACCCAAGAAGCCTTTTAATGCCTCTTGCATTAAGTGTAGAATACACCTATGCTTTCAAATGGCACTGCACCAAAGCCATCATGGCTATAATTAGTGTGATTTAACTTTCCCCCCTTCCCCAACTAATTCTAAACATTTATCGTAAGCGTTTCTAACTTGTACCTGCAGGAAAACTGAGACACAGTTCATGGAAACTGAGCTCATGTGATTCAGCCTCAGACCTTACAACTCCTCTGGCCCTCGAGGTGTTCCTTAAATTATTTGCTTTGATGTCACCTTCTTTCATGAACAACCTTTGATTATTCACTGATTAGCTGATCTTCCTTTACCAAAAAATGAGGTGACACACACACAGTGCTGGGCTCCCTGCTGGGACTGCCTGCCACGCTGTGAGATGGTGAGCACAGAGTTTTAGCTCAGGGGTGATATGAGAAAAGAGATCAAAAGGGTTTTTCCTTGGCATCACTGCTGGGCAGGATGTGTGGGGTGCTCTGAGCCATGGAGTGTGGCAGGCCCAGGGCCTGCAATGCCCCCATGGTGTTCAGCAGCCCAAGATAGGAAATGCCCAGTGATGATGACTGGACCTTAGAAGCCCCTTTTTCTGCCTTCAGACCCTTGCTTATCTCTCTGCAAGGCTATAGGTCACTTTCCTTTGACCCTTCCTATTGGACAATTTCTAAAACCCCTGTACCCTATAAAAACCCCTACTTTTGCCCAGTTTGGCAGAAGAGCTGTCCCTGAGACCTTCACAGAAGATTCAATAAAGACACTCCTGTGGAACCTCACACAGCCTTCTCCTCTCTCTCCCTGTGTCTGCCTAAGGCACCCAGCAAGCAAAGAGCTGAAATCACAAATGAGCTGATAATCACTAGAGCTGATATCACCTAAGCTTGCTAAGGTGGCCTGTGGCTGGGAGCTGTTTGGGAGCTGGGACAGGCTGTGCTGGACAGGGCTGGGCCATCCAGACCCCATTGGGAACTGGGACAGGCTGTGCTGGACAGGGCTGGGCCATCCAGACCCCATTGGGAACTGGGACAGGCTGTGCTGGACAGGGCTGGGCTCTCCAGACCCCATTGGGAACTGGGACAGGCTGTGCTGGACAGGGCTGGGCTATCCAGACCCCATTGGGAACTGGGACAGGCTGTGCTGGACAGGGCTGGGCTCTCCAGACCCCATTGGGAACTGGGACAGGCTGTGCTGGACAGGGCTGGGCCATCCAGACCCCATTGGGAACTGGGACAGGCTGTGCTGGACAGGGCTGGGCTATCCAGGACCCTGCAGCCTGTTTGGATACCCCAAAACCCGGTGGGGGCTGCATTAATGGAGCTGTGGGGATGTCCCTGTGCAGCCCCTCTGGGAGGAGGCAGAGAGGCACCTGCAGGGCTGGGTGGATCTGCATGCTCTGGGCCAAAAGGACAGGATTTTATGCTGCTCTAAAGGGGCTGCATGAAGGACACCCTGCAAGTCTTGCCTGAACAACATCCCCAGATGCTCCTCTAGGGACAGCAGGATTGGTGCCTCTCACAAACCCAAAGCACCTAAAACTGCCCACTGAACTGGGGGAAGGTGAGCCCTGCCCATGAGCCCCACAGCTCCTGATGTGTCTTCCCAGGCACAAAGCAAAATGTTTCCTCAGAGATGGGCTGCAATTAATTAATGCAAGCACAATTAATGCAAGCAGAAGCCAACAGACCTAAAGCAGCACAGGTTGAAGCCCCTCCAGGACTGGGGCTGCTCAGCCAGGAGGGTTTGAAGGGGAAACTGCAGGGATAGGGTTTGGCTGAGGCCAAGCAGAGACACCTCAGAGCCAGATGTGCATCTGTGCATAGAAAATTGCACAGCTGGCAGAAAGATTCTCCTATGGAAAGAGCAACTCCTACCTGTGGCTTGGAGAAGTCATTCCCCAGCCACCTCTGTCTGCTCCAAAGGGGCAGAAGGTCTGTCCTTGGCTTCAGTCCCCTGAGGTGCTCCCCATGGGTCCCTCTGTCACTCAGCAGAGCAAGAGGCCTCTGCCTTCCTGCTCTTGCAGCCTTCAAGAATTTTGTTCTGCAAGGTCTCTGCAAGCTCAGGTTGCTGTTCCTGGACCTCCACAGAGCCCACAGTGGGGCACCCCATGGGCTTCTGGCTTCCCTGGTACCTCAGTGAAATCCAGTGAAATCCAAACTACAGCTGGAAGTGAGGGCAGACATGGCCCCAGTCATGGACAAGACTTTCAGTATTTTGGGAAATGAAGCTCTTGCTCCCTGTTTGTAAGGAGGCAAAGTCACCCAAAGGACAAATCTGAGATCCTGGTTTGAGCCTACAGGAAGCTGCTGAGAATCCCAGGTGGTGACTGTCTTCTCAGCCCCTAAATTGCTCTGCTGGATGAATATGTTCATATTTTTCAAGATGTTTAGGATATTAATGTGCTCTCTCCCCAGCCCAGGCTCAATCCAGCTCCTCTCACTTTTGGTGCTGAACCTGTGGCTTCCTGGACCATAAAAAACTCTTTCCTCACACTCAGGCAGGTGAGCAGAAATTTTTGTGATTGTGAGGAGAAGCTAATGACCTGCTATCCTCTTGATTAATTAGTTGCACAATGACAGCATGAAGGCCTCCCAGTCCAGCAGTCTGATTTCATGGGGAACTGAACAAACCAGACCAAAATTCCCGTCCTTATCCTGGAAAGGCCCAGCACTAGGCCTGTTCTTGTAAGGAATGAAACACCCTGAAATCCCTGGATGCTGAGCACTGCCTGTGCCTCTCTCCTGGCCACTCTCATTAGCATCCAGTAAAAATGCACAGTTACACCACCAGGAAAGAAGCCCAAGGGCAATAAATGATGGTTTCAGAAATACTTCAGATTATACTAGAGTGATTCATAAAGGTACTCACTATCTCTTTTCCTCTTTATCTTGAAATCTCCAAGGTCACCACAAAATGCCTGAATTGCCTGGGGCAAAGCTGGGGCTGATGGTAAAATGGTACCTGGAGCCATAGAACCAGCTGAAATTCTTCCTAACAGCCTGCAGGTTGAAAACTACACTAAAGGTAGTCTCCATAAAGAGAAGGAGAAAGGGAAGATAAAGAGATCAAAGCACTAAGAGCTCATTTACATCACACCATATCTGGAGGCACCAGCACTGCTTCAATCCCATATCACTGCAATGGGCAAGAGCTGAACGTGTTTCTACTCCCACCTCTCCACGTTTGAAAATAGATCAGTCATCTCAGATCATCCCCCACGTGTAGGCCCTAGCCCAAATCTCCACAACATTTCAATAATGAAGTCTCAGCCAAGGCCAGTTTGCCAGGGTGAGATCAAACCCATTCCTGCACCAGAAGCTGGGTCTGTGCAGTGGGAGCAGTGACCCTGGGCAAGTAAAGCTCTGCCACCCTGGCTGCTCCTCCTGCACCTCTCCCTGTAGCTGTCCTGGCTGTGCCCTGTGCCAGCTGTGCCCTGTGCCAGGCTGTGCCCTCCAGCAGGGCAGCAGGAGGGGGCTGAGCAGGGCACTGATGCCTTTCTGCCCCTGGGGATGGCTGGAGGGGGAACCAGAAGAAATCACTTCTAGAAACCCTCTGGCAGGTCAGGGCTGCCATCCCACCCCAGGGGCTGCCAGGGGGAGTCAGGGGAGACAGGAGGGTGTGGGGTGAAGCCCAGGGCAGGTGGAAGCTCAGGGCACTTGGCTGCAGCCAGGTGGAGGAGAGAGGGATGAGAACAGCAGCCCCTGTGCCAGGGGCAGGAATGAGACCTGGATCAGAGCATAAGGGCACTCTTTCTAAATAGGCAAAATTGTTTATTTTGCACAGTGTGTTATAGAATCACAGAATCATAAAATATCCCGAGCTGGAAGGGGCCCACAAGGATGGAGTCAAATCCTGCACAGGACAGCCCCAAGGATCTCCCCATGTGCCTCAGAGTTGTCCAAACACTCCTTGAACCCATGGAGGTTTTTCTCCTGGGCTCTGTCTCCTGTCTGTAGCTGTCCTGGCTCCCAAGGAACATGGCAATCCCAGGGGAGACAATCCCAGCCCAGGTGCTGTGGGAGGCAGGGAGCAGATGGCTGCTCTGGCTGGGTGCAGCTCTGGGGAGCACGACAGGCACTGACACCCCTGGGCCTGTGTGGGTGCTGTGGTGGCTTCTGTGCCATCACACAGAGCTGGGGATGGGGAATCTCCCACTGGTGGGGAAGGTGAAACAGGAAAGCCTTATAAATATGATTGCCTGGCAAAAGATTTTGAGAGTATGGAAACTATAAGCGAGATTGAAATGAAAGCAAGCTTTGAGATCCCTCAGTTACTGAACAGCTGGAAAACAATGGTGTGGCCAGCTGAAGGTGATCCCCTTTTGATGGAACAACACCCTCTGCTTGCAGACAGGCCCAAGGGGCAGAGCAGACCCTGCCAGCTTGGCAGAAGGGGCCCAAAGAGGAGTTTTTAGGGTTTAAAATGTAACACAGTGTGGTAATGTAATGATTCTTACAGGCTGTATGGAAATGCTATAGGATTTGTATCTTGTACTAGATTGGTTAGTGAGAATCAGAATATTCAACACAGAAGAAGATTTATGGCATTGTAATGGGAACCTCACTCTCTTACCCTTTTACTCTCTCACCCTCTCATCCTCTCTCCCCCTCTCTTCTCTCAGTCCTGCTCCAGCTGTGGCTGGCAGCTCCCAGCAGGGCCCTGCACCCAGGCCCTTTGCAATAACCCCAAGTTCCAAGCCCTGGCTGCAGAGATCTCTCCTCTCCATCCATCCCCACTGTCCTACCCCTGGTGCTCCTACATCCCACACCAAACAGGGGGAGGCTGACAGAGCCCCTGCCATTCCCTCTTTCACCTCCCAGACAGAGCAGCCAGTGCAGCAGTCTGCTTTGAGTTGGATGTTGGGCAAGAAGCACAATTTTTCTTTTCTGTTACCATTCTGCAAGTTCGTGTTTTTGGTGATTTCCATGAAAGGGAGGTCCAGAAGGAATTGGTTTGGGTTGATCAAAATAATAAAAACCATGTTGGTTTTTTCCCCCCCTTCAGTGTTGACATTAAAAAAATCATCCCAGAAAGGGCATTCTACACCAGAAGTAATTTGAAAAGAAAAATGTTTCTGTCCAGAAAATGTCAAAGCAGGGCTTCTCAAACTCTTTAAAACTCTTTTTACATGTTAGCCTAACTTAATAGGGTTCAGAGTTGACAAGTGGATGAGCTGGGTCAACCTTAATATTTTCATTAGTGTGAGTACATCAAATCTAAAAGAACCTCTAAACTAAAAAGAAACATTGGGGCCTGAGTGAGAGCAAGGAACACCTTTTTAAAGCAAGAAAAATGAGATTGTAAGTATATGTCCTTTCTTCCCACCATGTCCTTTGGAGCAGTCACAGCCCAGCAACATCCTGACTTTTGGCAACTAAATGGTCTCCACTATGAAAAGTGGAGACTTTTGAAAGAGAATGAAAAGAACCTCATTCTTTTCTTGAATGAAGAAATTCATTAAAGAAAAGAATGAATGAAAAATAATGAAAGTGAAAATATGAAAGAACCTCATATCCCCTTGTGAGGATGAAAGAACCTCACATCCCCTGGTGTCCAGACTGGAGGGTTGTTCCCTGTTCTCCTCCAGGTCTCTGCTGAATTTCAGGTCCTCCCTTGCCAGACTTTTTGGGGACAAAATTCCTTCTGTGGGAGGCAATATTGTCTTAACCTGGAACAGCTACCAGGGAAAGGTGAACCCAGGAGCATCTTCCTCTTCTGCCCAGCCAAAGGCTTTTGAACAAGACAAGGAGCAGCAAACAGCAAACCAACAAAACTGGTGCATCCCCAGCATTCCCCATGCAAGTGGCCTTGAAACCAAATGGGTGTTGGAAATGTGTCCCCTCCCAAATACTGAATGCAGAAATGAACCCAGTTCTGGAACCAGGACAGCAGCTCAAGATCAGCCAGGGATGGTTTTAAGCCACAGGGCTGTTCTGGGCTGGCAGAAACTGCCTGGCAGAGGCTCCTGCACAGACTGGAGCTGTTCTGGCACCACAGCACCTCAGCTTATCCACTACAGCCTGCCCTGCCTGCTCTGGGTGCTGCCCACAGCTCCCAGACCTCTCTGGGCAGTTTGCCCCAATGCTCAGAGTAAAGGGATTTATTTACAGCCCACCTGGTGCCACCTGCATGGTGGTCCAACCACTCCTGGAGCCCAACAGAATTAATTCCTGTGGAAATGTTCCTGGGAGAGAACTGATCCACCTGGAGAGCAAGGCTTGTTGAAGTGCACCAAACAGCAGACACTGATGTGTGCAAACCCAGGGCACTGGGAATATTTCTCTGCCTGCTCTGGGGTGCCCTGACCCCCAGGGCAGCACTGACTGTGACCCTCATCCATGGAGAAAGTTTCCCAGACTTCAAGATAGACTGGAATCCCCAAAAGTGTGAAATAGATTATAGAGAGTAGTGTAGGTGAATCACTTGGTGAGAAATTGAGGTTTTGGGATTTTTAGTATGTTGTGGATGGAAGCAAGATGGAGGGCACAGGGTGTCCTCCTGGGTTTCTTCTTCTTCCTCCTTCTTCTTGGGTTTGGGTGGCATTTTGTAATTGGGTCTTTTGTAATTGGGCAGAAAAGTCCACATTGTGGGCTCTGTGGAATCAGTTATTGGGTTAAAAGGGAAAATAATCTAGGTGTCAGCTCTTAATCGGATAGTTTAGTTTTGAAAGACCTTGGAACAAGAGATTGTTGGACATTTTGTGCCTTCTAATGAAAAGCTGCAGAACTCACAGTAGTGAGACTGTTTTAGTGATAAGAAATAATGAACACCTGAGTCCAAACATTAACTACTGTCTCAAGTGCCTTCAGTCCAGAGCCAGAGAAACCCACAACTGGTACCCTCATACTGAAGCAGACAGGAACAGAGATGGGACAGGGTGTAAGTCCTGTCCACATGCAGGACTCCTCTGCTTGCAGGAGATGAGTGAGGAGGGTGTGACAGAGGCATGATGCTGGTTGGATGCAGTTGGAGGATGTGCTTTTTATGTACAAATTGCTGGTAAAGAATTGTATAGAATCTCTCTATACAGACACAAGACAAAGATACACAACAAATTAACATAGAATAAATCTCTCTGTGGCTATTCAGGGTGATTGTTCAGTGCTATATCTGGCTCAAGGGTGCCTAAATCACTGATTGCCAGGACCAGCCAGGGGTCCAGGCAGGCTGAGGGCAACACAGCAGCAGAGGTTATTGAAAGTTGTCTTCTTGTGGCTCCCAGAGGCTCTGGGTGAATTTCCATGAGCAAACACCTGAGAGTGGCGGGCAGTGCTGGAGACCTTGTGTCACCCACTTAATAGGGTTCAGAGTTGACAAGTGGATGAGCTGGGTCAACCTTAATATTTTCATTAGTGTGAGTACATCAGATCTAAAAGAACCTCTAAACAAAAAAGAAACATTGGGGACTGAATGAGAGCAAGGAACACCTTTTTAAAGCAAGAAAAATGAGATTGTAAGTATATCTCCTTTCTTCCCACCATGTCCTTTGGAGCAGCCACAGCCCAGCAACATCCTGACTTTTGGCAACTAAATGGTCTCCACTATGAAAAGTGGAGACTTTTGAAAGAGAATGAAAAGAACCTCATTCTTTTCTTGAATGAAGAAATTCATTCAAGAAAAGAATGAATGAAAAATAATGAAAGTGAAAATATGAAAGAACCTCATATCCCCTTGCTTCCTGGCTGTGTACCTGGCTGGGACTGGCTTCAGACCACCTTGGTACCTGTGGCCAGGTCAGAGAATCTGCAGAGAGCTCTGGATCTCCTTTAGGGAGTGGGCTGAGGGGAGGAAGGTGTGGGCTGCACACAGACATGCTTCCAGCTGCACATGGGGCTCCTGCAGCCACTGTCACCCACAGCCTTCCTTTGACTGCACCAGCTCTGCACAGAGCAGATTTGGCCCCACATATTCTGGAAAAGTATCAGTTGGAAGCCTAAGGAAAGGCAGAACTTGGGTTAGGGAGTTCCACCTGTACTGGAGCTGGAAGCCCTCGTGCACTCCTTCTGTGTGCCCACCATTAATTGGTGCAAGAGCTCCTTGCACATCTGGCCCAGAGCAGCCACCTCTGTCCTGTTCCTCTTCACTGCACACATCTGGGCTGTCCCATCCCTGCAGCTGATCCCTCTTGTCCCCAGCCCTGCTCCAGTGACCACAGAGAGCTGATGGCCGAGGCTGTGGCCGGTGGGCAGGAGCTCCACAGCCCAGAACTGCCAGAAGTGCAGGTCAGCACTCTGAGAGTGCTCACTTCTGTCACACTGAGGGAGTCTGGCAGCACACAGCTCTTCCTGTCATTCTCTGGCTGGCAGGGAATCAGGGAGAGCCTCTGACAGGTGTCAGTCACTGTGGGGAAGGGCTGCAGGAGTGAGGGAAAAGCTGCTGAGATGGAGAAGAACTGGGACAAGGCACTACTGGGAAAGCACTGGGCCAGGCTGCCTCTCCCCTTGGAAGGCACATTTTGGTGGGTTTAACACCAAATCATGTATAGAATCACAGAGTCATTAAAGGTCTCCAAGATCAGCAAGTCCAGCCTTTGACCAAATGCCACCATATCACTGTGGGCCCTCAAGCAGCCATCAACAAAGAGTGTGTTAAAGCTCTACACTACAAAAATATAAGAACTTTATGACTCCCTCCCCATTAGCAGGCTAACCTATATTTAAATAGGAGAATTAATGCTAGAATGAGTAACCAGGGTCCTCCCCCTATGAAGCAAGCTTACATCTGTACATTATTAACAAACCACCAATACACAACAAATCAAACAAGCAGAGTATTAAATATCTTGTTAACCCAACAGAGGAGCGTCCATTAAGAAAGATTAAAACCTGTAAAAGGAACTAGGCCCGACTGTTTACCAAAAACATAGCCCTCAGCTACCCAAAAACAGGTATTGAACCATATTATGGCAAAGTACCACATCTGCACCACTGCCCTGGGGACAAGCTGGTCCCAAAGTCCTGAGAATGGCAAGAAAACAGTAAAGGAGAACTGGAGGGTTGCAGTAGATGCACTGCTGACTCTTAGTGCAGTTTGTGCCTGTCACTACTTGGAAGTAAAAAAATTTGGAAACTTCTTACAGGGGACCAAATCTAATAAATTTTGTAGTTGAAAATGTCTGAATGGCTGATTGAAATGCTTTATGCTCACATCAAAACGTTTCATTCACTAAAAGCCAAGCCATGACAATGCAATATTTAATGACAGGCAGCACCTGCACAAACTAACCCGAGGCTGAATTTGGAAAAATCAAAAGTAAAATGAAACCCCAATTGAAACAAAATCCTTCACTTCAGACTCAAACATCTCCAATATGTTTTCATTCAAAAAATTCTACCACATCTCTGTTGCCTGGAAACTTTTGCGTTTGAGAAAGAGCAGTTTTTGCTCTAGGAAGCTCACTCAGAGAAAAGCCTGGTTTCCCTGGCATTGCAGGGGGATCCTTTTGCTGCTCACAAACAAGTTACCATCTTGGGATCCTGTGGGTGCCAGGTACTGCAGGAAAGGCACTGGGGGAGCCCTGGTCTTGATTCTGAGCTGATCCTGCCTTGTGCCCACAGAGATCTGAGACACCACAGGTTATCCCAAACAGCACTTAAAGCTTTCCCCTAGGGGAAAACTGCATCCAGTCCCAAAAGACTTGGCCAAAACTTTGGGCAAACAAAGAGCAATGGTTGTGTCCAGCCCAGAGCTGGCAGAGACACCTCCCAGCTGTGTCTCTTGTCTTTCAATCCCATTTGTTCTCTTGTCTTCCAATCCCAGCTGTGTCTCTTGTCTTCTGTATGCTCTGAATCCCAGCAGCCAGGTCAGCAGGGTCCTCCCTGGGCAGAATGGCTGAGAGAAACAGAGAGGTGGGGAAGAGCTGTGGGGGAATAAGAACCCTGTGCCTTTTGTCATGGATTGAGGTGCCCTGAGTTCAGGTTATGCTCTCCACCAGCAGGGAGGTGTATCACAAGGGTACAGGATGGGTCAGGCTGGGTGCAGCTCTGAGCAGCCTGGTCTGCTGGAACCCTAACCCTGACCCTGTCCCCTCCCTCAGCAGGGGAGTTGGAATCAGATGTGGTTTAAGGTCCCTCCCAAACCAAATCAGTCTGTAATTTGCAATCCTATGCAATTCTAAATCTTGTGGTTCTAATCCCCTGCTTTGCCCTGAGAGGAGCTGCCCCTTGCAATGATGGGGCAGCAGAATCTCCCTCAAGGTTTGCACTTTGCTGTTTTAGTCTGGTTTGTGCCACTAGTTCAGTCACAAGTGTGAGAAGCAGCTGTTTAGACAAAGAACTACCTGTGCAGGCTGGGATTCTCAAAGATACTCAAGTAAGGCCCTGAAAATTGCAAAGAGCAGCAACATCTGCAGGATGGCTGCCTTGAGAGGAGAAAACCTGGCTTAACCCAACACCTGCTGAGCAGCCAGGCAGTGTCCAGGGCTTGCCTTTCAGCCCCTTGTCTTGGAGGTGGAGTTGTCTGTGCCAAAAAGGGCAGAGAAGGAACAACCATGTCATGACAGAGCTGAATACATTTAATGCACTCAAGCAGGAAGGGAAGGCAATAATTCACTCTGGTCCAGGACTGCCTTGGGATGGTCTGGCACACCAGATGATTTATATTTAGAGCTGGGCTTGGCAGGTGCTTTTAGGGACCAGAAGTTTGGTTTTCAATTGTATTCAACCTGTCCCAAAAGTTGTTCAAACCATTCCAGCTTGTGGCATGGCCAACTATTAACTAGGTCAGTTGGGAAAGAAGTGCACAAAACTGCCCTCTTCTGTTTCCTGGGAGCTGGGTAGTGCTGCCTGCTGCCAGAGGCATGACACATTGATCAGAGCTCAGCCTCTTCAACATCCTGCCCCAAATATCTGGGTGGAGTGGCAGGAACCCAGAGCTGAGCTCCTGCCCTGCCTCAGTCTCAGGTTTTTGGTTGTTAATTGCAGCCCTGAGATGTGCAGGGTGTCTCTGTTTCTTCCCCCACGTCTGAAGAAAGACTCAGAGCTCTTCAGTTTTTGATCTTGAAGTTGTTTATTAATTCTTATCTATAAAATTTTCTTTCTGCCCAGCCGAGATCTGCTCAGCAGGGCAGCCACAGGCACTCTGACCACCCTCAGGGTGGTGTTGTCCTTTTATACTACAAACTACATAGAACATATTTACACTTAATTCCCAATACCCATCACCTGTGTTAGACAGTGCACTTCTACTCTAAACCAATCCCAAAGTGCCAGCATCACTGCAGAAAATGGAGACCAAGAAGAAGAAGAAGAAAGGCTGGACATGCCCAAGTTCCTCCATCTTATCCCCATAACCCCCATACCAAAAATCCTAAAATCGACATTTTCACCCTGTGATAATTTTATTCTTATACTATTCTAACCTCTGTGACTTTCAGGTCCTCATACAAAGCTGGTAACTTGCTCCAGGGGTCACAATCAAATCCCCAGGTGCTCTGGGCTGTGTGCCAGGGTCTCTGAGCCCCTGGCAGGGTCCTGGCAGCTCTGGACACCCAGAGGGATGCACTGAGTTCTGACAGCCCAGCCCTCTCCCCTGCCCTCCAGCCCCCTGTGCTGCCATGCTGAGAGCACTGAGATTGAAAGGCCAGATGAGAACAATGAAAATTGGCAGGCCAGTTGAGAACATTGAGCATTGAAAGGCCAGTTGAGAGCACTGAAAATTGGAAGCCAGATGAGAGCACTGAGATTAGAAGGCAAATTGAGGCCACATTTTCCCAGCACTGTGGCAGAAGGACAGACAACTTGGGGCTGTCCTAGGATGGGTTTTGCACCAGCCCTGCAGTGTCAGCTTGTGAGAGGCTGTGACCAAGGCTAAGGCTCCTGAAGCCAGTGCTGGCCACTGAGCAGCCCACACAGGAGGGGTGTGGAGGGGCTGGGGCACCCCCAGGCCTGTGCTCAGCAGTTGGATTGCCCACTTCACTCTGGAGCCTGGATCCCTGCTTTGGGCTCTGTTAGACAAGGCTTTGCTGCCAGAGCTGTGGGGATGGACAAGCCTCTGCTGGTGGCCAGGCCAGCATGAAGTGTTTGCCTTCATCATGAGACTCTGAGTAAATGAAAACTCAAAAAAAATAAAATTGGTCCTGCAAATGTTTCTGCCTTCCCTTTATTTGGTGTAGGAGGATGAATTTGCAGAGTGAGAAGGAGGTATCACCTTAGCTCAGGGAAGAAAACAGGCTCTGGGGGATTCACAGGCAATCCCTGCCTGAATTCCAGTGGCTGAGTTTGGGGACAGTCAGGAAAAGGAAAAAAAAAACCAGAATTCCACACAATTCAGAAGCTTAAATAAAATTTAAAATAGCTCTTTTAGCATCACTGAAATCCTCCATCTAGAGCTTTACAAGAGCTGAGCAGCACTGGCTTTCCTTCTGGTGCTGGGGTGGAAAACCACAAGGCTGATGTTAGGTGCAGAGATATCCCTGGGCATCTCCCACTGGCATCTGGAAGGGCAGTCAGAGGCCATGACATGAGTCTGGACATGGATTTCATCCATTTGCCTTCTCCCAGCACCCAGGCACCAGAACTTTGGGGGGTGCACAGCCCCAGGCTGGGGCTGCCCCCAGCATCTCCCCCTGGCACTCCCACCCTTTGCCCAGGTTGTCTGCCAGGCTGTGTCCAGCTGATAATGTCAATGCTCCTGCTGGCAATGTGTGTGCAGAGCTGTGCTGAAGGGCCCTAACACATCACCCTGCAGCTCCCTGTTCATGCTCTCACCAGCTCCCTCACCCCTGTCCAGGGCCACAACCCAGAGCTTGGAAAACTCGGTGAGGCAGCGCTGTCAGGAGGGGCTGTGACCCAGCTGTTTAAGCTGTGCAGCTGCAAAACTGAGCTAAACCAGCCACTCAGGACAGACACAGCACCTGGCTGGAGCACTCCAGAGCCCAAGCAATGCGGCAGCCTCAAGTTTTGGATGCCAGCAAAGCGGAGTGTTGCACCTGAAAGGATGATGAGGTGTTGGTGTTGCTGCTGGAGCATTTCCTGGTCTGTGCCTGCTGCACCCACACCACAAAGGGAAGGGATTTCAAAAGCACCACGGGCAGTTGCAAGTTGCAAAAGTGTTTTTTTCCTAGCTGAAAACAGATCCCTCCTCACCTCACACAGCCCACAAGACCTCACCTCTTGCACTGACTTTCTCACCATGCACCCACACACTTGTGTGATCTGGCATGTGATGCTGCCTGTCATGTCCTAATGCACTATCAAAGGCATCAAGGAGAAGTTTAATTCTTACTGATGAGGTAAATGAAAGAGGGTTGGGACATTTTTATGCTCTGAATAAGGGAGAGGGGGGTCACCAACCAGCCACGATTGAGAAATCTGGCAAAAGAAGTGTCAAAGCAGGTGGGGTAAGCTGCACCCAGGGGCAGAAAACCTTCCCAGCCCAAGAATTCAGGCTCTGGCTGCCATCTGTGAATGCAGCTGCTGCTCAAAAGGCAAACCTTGCCTGTTGCAAGCACCCCGTGCTCGGGACCCTCCCTGGCTCTGCTTTGCTGGCAGGGCAGGACAATGGAGGCAGTTCCGGAAGCAAAGAAAGTTCAAATTCCTCCAGCCAATTACCTCATGGCAGTAAATCTTCCACCTCTCCTTCCCAGCCACAGGTGAAGCCTGTCTATTGTCTGGGGAGCCTGTCTGTCTGCCCAGCACAAAAGGGAGAACAATCCGTGGGTTTGTGTAACATCCGATGCATTAAAATGCAGAATAAAGCAGGAAAGGGCCAAGGAGAGCTGGGTGGGGAGGAGATCTCCAGAGGCTGCTGTGATGCTGTGGTGTCTGCTTTGCTCCCAGCCTGTTGGTGCAGGTGTCATTCAGGCTGGATGCTGGTCAGGGTGTCACATTCACATTCTCTGAAAAATCCCTTTGCCCAGGATTTTTCTCCTGGGAAGCTGAGAAGCCCCAGAGAAAAAGGAAAACAATTCTTATCTCATTTGCTTCTCCTGTGTTTTGCTCCTTTGGAATGTGTTTGGACATTGTTTATCCAACAGGTGGTTGTTTCATTGGATTCTGATGTGAATTGTTTTGTCTCATTGGCCAAGCTGTGTTAAGATTCTGGAGAGAGTCAGGAGTTTTCATGATTTTCTTTTTAGCCTTCTGTAAGTATCCCTTCTGTATTCTTTAGTATAGTATAGTATAGTATAGTATAGTATAGTATTGTATTGTATAGTTCAGTATTCTTTAATATAATATAGTATTATAAAACAATAAATTAGCCTTCTGAGAACATGGAGTCAGATTCATCATTCCTTCCTGCCACGGGGCACCCCACAAATCCAATAGTCAGGGATGTGCTGGGGAGGATGGGGATCCCTCAGGGCTTTCAGAGAGGGGGTTCTGCTGGCCTGGAAGGGGCCTGCTGCCCACAGCACTGTCCAAACTCTGTCCATGCACCCTAAAGCTGCCTTCCCTGAGGCCAAGCTGCCCTGTCTTCAGGCAGCTAAGAGGCAAACAGCCCCTGAGGCTGGTGGATCATCGTGGTGGGCATCTGCTGGTTCCCTCTGTGGTGCCCCACTGCACTGCCAGGCACTGATCTACACCAGAAGAAAATGGAAAGAAGAAAGTATTTTGTGCTAACAAGATCCAGACTTTCACAGAGCACCATCTCTTTGTTATTGCCATCAGAGCTGATGGTCCTGCACTGATTATGGGTCAGGGGATGTTATTGGAGGTGCACTCTCCAGCCTTGCAGCTTGCTGGAGCCACCCTCACCTTTCCTTTGGAAAGTTCAAGGCATGGCTCTTCCCAGGAAAGACCAAAGTTCTGGAGGAGTTAAATGTCTGTCCAGTCCATGTTTCATGCACTGTATCCTGCTGTACCCTGCTCTGTGGCTGTGGAGAGATGAGGAGCACTGCAGCAGTCTCTGCATCCTGAGGCATTTTCCATAGTCTGGAAGAACCAGGAGCTGCACCTGTGAACCCTGCTGGGGCTGGAGTGCTCCAAGTGTGAGTCCTTCCATCTGCAGCCCTCTCTCTCAAGCCCAGCTATGGCCAGAATCCATACCCCAGTCTTGCTAGACCAGAGTACTGAGAGCAGGAGATAGAAGCCCTAATGAAAGCAAAGAATTCCTTTAAAACAAACTTCTGATGAGAGAACAAAGTGAGTCCAGAGCAGACCATGGAAGACTGAGGAAAACCCAGTGAGGAGCAGAGATCAGGCTTGCTGGATCCTTGGGTGATGTCTATGATCCTTGGGTGATCCTTGGGTGATCCTGGGTGATGTCTGACCTCTCCCTGCCCTGCTGCACCACCAGACCAGGTGCTCTGCTGCCCACCAGACCTGCATGGAGTGTTTGATGTCTGGGTGCATGTCAGAACTCAGTGCATCCCTCTGGGTGTCCAGAGCTGCCAGGACCCTGCCAGGGGCTCAGAGACTCTGGCACACAGCCCAGGGCACCTGTGGGTTTGATTGTGACCCCTGGAGCAAGTTACCAGCTTTGTATGAGGACCTGAACATCACAGAGGTTAGAATAGTGTAATAATAAAATTATCACAGGGTGAAAATGTAGATTTTAAGATTTTTGGTATGGGGGTTATGGGGACAAGATGGAGGAACTTGGGCGTGTCCAGCCTTTCTTCTTTTTCTTCTTGGTCTCCATTTTCTGCAGTGATGTTGGCACTTTGGGATTGGTTTAGAGTAGAAGTGCACTGTCTAACACAGGTGATGGGTATTGGGAATTAAGTGTAAATATGTTCTATGTAGTTTGTAGTATAAAAGGACAACACCACCCTGAGGGTGGTCAGAGTGCCTGTGGCTGCCCTGCTGAGCAGATCTCGGCTGGGCAGAAAGAAAATTTTATAGATAAGAATTAATAAACAACCTCAAGAGTGAAAACTGAAGAGCTCTGAGTCTTTCTTTGGACACATGGGCTGAAACAGAGACACCCTGCACATCTCAGGGCAGCAATTAACAACCAAAACCTGAGAGGTGCAGGAGAGGAGCAGCTTCTGGGTGGGTGTGAAGGGCACATCCCTCCTACATGTTCGAGAGGGCACATCCCCTGTGCTGTGCCAGGGCAGCCTCTCTGTGGGCAGGAGGTGCAGGTGGACACAGGACTGCGGGGCAGGCACAGGACAGCACAGGATGCTTTTCTCAGTTGTGTTCCAGCACTGCTGCACTCTCTGCTCGGGGCTTTGACAGGCATTGGCTGCAGTGGGCACCTCTTGTCCTCTGCAGCCCCAGTGCAGCATTGGGCCACCTTGTTCCCTGCTTTCTCCAGGACACAGAGTAACACCCAGTGCTGCTGGCAGGCTCTTTCTGTGCAGCCTGGGCCAGGAGGGGGTTCACCTATAGCCCCCAGGCAGCAGAGAAAGGGGCAGCAGACAGGAGTTGGATCCTGCTGTGTGGAGGCACAGCAAGCTCTGGCTGCATGCTCAACTCCAGGTGACTCCTGTGCCCTGTTTGAGTGGAGCTGACCTTGGACACACTGACATTTGTGTGGGTAATCCAGGGAATGCTTTGGGGTTTGACTGCCTTCCCACTCAGGATGTGGCCACGTACCCTGGGATATGGGCAGACACCTTATCATGGTTAGAACAGCTGCTGGCAGCCTGATTGTGAATAAACCATCTTTAGAGCCATGGCTTGACTTGCTTCAGGTCCCTGTGGCTCTTTAGATGGAAGGAGGCAACTCTAGATGCCAGTGAGACGAGGAGCATCACTCTAGGCTGGGCCAGCACTCTCACCCAACTCCAGTTTGCTGGTTTTATCTCATGCAGTTCAATTGTGCAAAATGTTTCTGGGGGAAAACAGTGATTGTGTTATTTCCTCCCCATGTTTTGGACTCAGCTTTGGGATCAGAAGCATTTCATTGCCCCAACAGACTTAGGCACAGAGAAAGAGAAAGCTTTCTACTCTGTGCTGAGAGCTGACACAGCTACCAGGACCCACCCAGGAATCTGAAACCACCACCACAGCCCCAGAGCGATGTTTGAGCCCAGTCTCATCTGCTGAGGGATGGATGATGCTGGTGTCTCCTCTGCAGGCTGCACAGGTGCCCACCTGTGAGCCAGCTGTGCCCTCACATCACCCTGAGCTGTTCCTCACAGCCACAAACCAAAGGTCACTGTCCTGAAGGGCCCTTGGAGTGCTCCCCACACTGTTCCTGGCTGCTGGCAGGGCTGCATCAAGCTGCTTTTCATGGATGCTTTTGTGAAATGGGGCTGGGAGTGTGCCACAGCCTCTCTCTGTCTCTGTCAGAATCCCAGAATCCCAGACTGGTTTGGGTGGGAAGGGACCATAAACCTCATTTCATTTCACCTGCCTGCCATGGACAGGGACACCTCTCACTATCCCAGGCTGCTCAGAGCTCCATCCAGCCTGGCCTGGAGCACTTCCAGGGATCCAGGGGCAGCCACAGCTTCTCTGGGCATCCTGTGCCAGGGCCTCAGCACCCTCAGAGGAAGAATTTTTTCCTAATGTTCAATCTGAACCTACACTCTGTCAGTGCAAATCCATTTCTTCTTGTCCTGTCACTCCAGGCCCTTTTAAGCAGTCTCTCTCCATCTTTGTCAGCTCTGTTCAGGCACTGAAAGGCTGCAACCTGGAGCTTCTCTCCTCCGGGTTGAACAACCCCAATTCCCTCATCCTTTCCTTGTAGGAGTTGTGCTCCATCTCCCTAATCCACCTGGTGACCTCCTTGGGACTTGCTCCAGCAGGTCCCTGTCCCTTCTGAGGTGTGCAGGAGAGGTGGGAGCCCCACCTGGCACAGCTCACAGCACCAGGGGGGTCTCTGCAGCCTCTCAGTGCTGGTAATGAGGTGTCTGAGCTGGAGTGGGCTCCTGGCAGCAGCCAGGCCCTCCAAGCACCCTGACCCCTGAGCAGTGACTGAGCTTCTGCTGTCATGGCCAGGGGATGGCAGAGCCATGGGCTGTCACTGCCAGCAGGAGCTGAGAGCTGCACCTTGCTCTGGTCACTGCTTGTGGCCAACCCCTGCCCCTGGAAGCTGAGCTGTGCCACCATGGGACACATCACAAACCCTGTGAGGAAGCCCTGAGGGAGCTGGGGGTGTTTGTCCTGGAGAAAGGAGACTCAGGGGTGCCCTTACCACTCTGTACAGCTCCTGAAAGGTGCCTGTGCTCAGCTGGGGCTGGGCTCTGTCTCCAGCAGCACTGACAGAACCAGAGCACACAGCCTCAAGCTGCACCAAGGGAAATACAGGTTGGATAGCAGGAAAAAGATTTTCATGGAAAGGGTGATAAAGTTCTGGAATGGCTGCCTGGGGAGGTGATGGAGTCCCCATCCCTGGGTGTGTTTAACAAAGCCTGGATGTGGCACTCGGTGCCAGGGTTGAGTTGAGGGGTTGGGGCTATGTTGGACTCGATGATCTTGAAGGTCTTTTCCAACCCTGTGATTCTGTGAATCTGACAGGGGTCCTGGAGCGAGGTGGGGCACCAGGGAAAAGGCACAAAATGCTGCAGGGGCTGGTGGGAGGTGCAGCCCCAGCCATGGGTGAATGCTGCTGCAAAGCACTTTTACAAGTTAACACCCTTATTCATCCCTCAAACAGAAGCAGTAAAGCATGGAAGGAGGAATGAAGAACATCTTGAATGCTGTTACTCTGCACTGGCTGCTACAGATACCTCCAAGCTCCAGCTGGAGCACAGGAATGGTGCCCAGCCCAGGGAAGGCAGAAGGGAGCAAACACAGGGTGACATGCTGGGCTCACACCTGGGGACACAAGGCTTTCAGATGGCTCTGGAGCCAGGCCTGCTGCAGGGAGTGACAACCTTTGCTCACAGCTGCCAGGGGTCCTCGTGCCCACATACCATTTTTAAGTGGGCTTCTGCTTGGGAATGCAAAGGAAAACCACAAGATATAAGTTGTTATGAGCACTGAATCACCTTGAGACTACAGGAATGAGTATTCTGGTGCAGGTCTGACTGTTCAGCCTCTGAAAAAGTCTGGAATAGGTCTACTAATCTAGTATCTCAATAATACTTGGACTCCAGGCAGTGCTCCAGTTTTCTGTGCCCCATCAGATAGTGCATTCCTACCTCCTTGCTATATCCACCTGCATCAGTGCATTCCTGTCACAGTACTGCGGGCAATTCCAGTCTTGCTTTTGACACCAGAGATGTCCATCCCCAGCCTTCAAATGCCCCATATGTGTGCAGAATGATGCATTTATAAATTTAGCTTAAAGAGACATCAGATTTTCAAGGCAACCATCTCAGTGTGCAATGGCTGCAGTTTGGCTTCCAAACACATCCAGTCTCCAAAAGTGTCCTGGGTTGTAAGATAAGTGTGTGTTCTACCCCCATCTGTCAGAGCTGGGGCAGTTATCCTCTGTTCATGGGGCAGTTTTCTTTATCTCTCCCACAGCCAATCCTCCCTCCCGGAGATCTCTGCTGTCCATGGGCCAATAATTATTCATTATCTTCTGTCCATGGCCAGTGAGTGTCCCTGCCTGGCTGATCCAATTCCATCATCCCATGGGGAGATGCTCCGCCCAGGGGAGGAGCCAAGCATTCCTACCTGGGTACAATCTGAGCCTGGCACAGCACAGCAGCCTTTGCCCAGTGCATTGCCAGAGGAGCAGCTTCTGCTGCCCTGCATGGCCAGAGGGAGCCCAGGCCCATCTGCAGCAGCCCTGGAGCTGCAGAGGAAAACTCCCCCCTTGTGCAGGATCCCTGCTCCAGCAGAGCCACAGCTGGCACTGCAGGAGGGCTGAGCCCCCATGGGATGGGGCTGTGCCACCCCCTGACACACAGGGGGCAGGGCCTGCTCTGACTCTGGTTTTTCTTTTTGTACTATTGCGTTTGTATTTCTTTTTAAATTTTCTTAATAAAAATTGTTATTCCTGTTCCCATATCTTTGCCTGAGAGCCCCTTAATTTCAAAATTATAATGATTCAGAGGGAGAGGGTTTACATTTTCCATTTCAAGAGAGGCTCCTGCCTTCCTTAGCAGACACCTGGCTTTTCAAACCAAGGCACCCACGCTGCTTCTGCTCTTAGCCCACACTGTCCTATTCCCAGTTCCTGCTCTCCTGCTCTCAGACCTCCTTATGTCCCTCTTCAAAACTGTCCCTGTGTCCCCCAGCAGCACAGCTGGCTGCCCTTCTCTCCATGGTTGGAGAGGAACATCTGCTGGGCAGCTCACAGACTGCATCCCCACACACAAAACCTTCATTTTCTTTTCTACCACACTCATTAAACAAAATTTCTGCAGCTTTTCCCACATATGTTGCTGAGCTCCCAGCTCTTGTCCGTGCCCAGCCATGCAGGGCCCTGCAAATGGGCCATTTTCCAGACCAGAACCCTCCTGGATATCCATCACTGCTCAGCAGAGGCTGCTGCTGTTGATGGTGGTTTGCACAGTCAGCCTTAGGTATAGACAATAAAAGGAGGAGCAAAATGAAAATGTCACCCTTGGCGTGCTGCTGAGGAGATCTGTGTAAAGATCTGGACAGTAGCTTAAGACAAGGAAAATTTGTGTCAAGCTACCCAGACTGACTGTCCTAGAATGAGAATCACAGAATGGTTTGGGTTGCAAGCAGCCTTAATCCCATCCCATCCCATCCCATCCCATCCCATCCCATCCCATCCCATCCCATCCCACCCTGCCATGGCAGGGACACCTTCCACCATCCCAGGTTGCTCCAAGCTCTGTCCAGCCAGGCCTTGGACACTTCCAGGGATGGGGCAGCCACAGCTGCTCTGGGCACCCTGTGCCTCAGCCTCCCCAACCTCACAGGAAAGAATTTCTTCAGTATATTTAACCTGAATTTCCCCATTTTCAGCTCAAACCCATTGCTCCTTGTCCTGTCACTGAGTTTCTGATGAAGAGTCCCTGCTCAGGATCTCCACATGCCCACACCAGTGTTCACCAGAGAATATTTGGGCCATTGGCTGTGCTGGGCAGTCACTGCTTCCCTCTGAGCTGAGCTGGGAGCCACTAGAAGATGGAACAAAGCAATGAACCCATTGCAGAGACAGAGAAAAGGGTTTTGACTGATGTTTCCTTTGCCAAATGTGCTTGTAGAATGATAATTCAAGACTTGGCAAGTCAGCATTAGGTTTTCTAGTTTGTGGAGGCAAAGGCTGCAAAACTCTGGAAATACTAAAATGCTCTGGTTTTACAAAGACCCTTGGAATACTTCTTGAATATTCTTCATGCAAACTGACATAGTTAAATAGACTGAATTGCTTGAAATCAGTTCAGACAAAACACTGTCTTCAACTGAGAACAAATGCTCCTGCTTTTCAGCTTGTGAGAACAATTGGAATATATTGTTCTAGGATATTGTTCTAGGATTTTTTTTCCTATTTCCTACAGTTTGTCCATCTCCATTTACAAAGACCACCAGCCAGGAATTAGAAAGGACCTGGTGAAAAGCCAGCTAATCTGATCAAGGCTGACTGAAATATTCCCTGTGTCTTTTTCAGAACAACAGCAAAGCTTGAAATACGTTTGCTTTCTGTTTTCTACCTAGAGAGCAGTTCTCCAGCAGTAATGTCTCTATCACATCACAGACACTCTGGGGCTCCAATTAGGAAACCTGTTAGCAGGATTATCTGAGCTGCAGGTCCAAGCAAGTGCCTCCCATTATATTTCAGTGTCTTTGTGGAGTCAAACATGGTTTTGTTTGACCCAGCCAGGTTCCTTGACTGGGCTCTGGAGAACACCAGTCAATTCTTCATGATTCACTTCCCCAATGGAAACTTGAGACGTTCTGGCAAACACCACCATGTTCTGAAGGAAATATTCAATTTGAGGACAAAAGTGCATTTTGCCACTTAAAAAACCCCTAAGCCAGAAACTTCCCTCTCCCATTGAGCAGCTCCTGCCTGGAGGAACAGTGCCAGGAGCTGCTTGTTTTGGAGCCAGATTTTCAGAGGAGCTCAGCTTCCCTGTAGGCACCTCAGCACAGTCTGGATTTCATAAAGAAGTAGCACCAGCAGTTCCTGTTGACATAATGACTCCATTTTTGAGCTCCCCAGCACCAAATATACTGAGCACTTTAAATCCAGCTGTCATGGGTTGACCCTGGCCAGGCACCCACTGGAGCTGCTCACCCACTCCCCTTTGCAGCTGGACAGGGAGAGACAATTCAATGAAGGGTTCATGGCTTGAGATCACTTCATGGGACACTCATGTAAACCTCCTCCCTCTGAATTGTTATAATTTTGAAACTAAGAGGGTCTCGAGCAAAGATATGAGAGCAGGAATAACAGTTCTTCACTAGGAAAATTAAAAATACAAATAAAATAGTACAAAACATGGAGTGACCATGTCCTGCACTGCCAGAGTGTAACTGATCTCAGTTTGGAGGGAGAGGGTTTGCATTTTCCATTTTAAGAGAGGCTCCTGCCTTCCTTAGCAGACACCTGTCTGTTCAAGCCAAGACACCCACGCTGCTTCTGCTCTTAGCCCACACTGTCCTATTCCCAGTTCCTGCTCTGCTGCCAACCAATGGCCCTCAGACCTCTTTATGTCCCTCTTCAAAACTGTCCCTGTGTCCCCCACCAGCACAGCTGGCTGCCCTTCTCTCCATGGTTGGAGAGGAACATCTGCTGGGCAGCTCACAGACTGCATCCCCTGGGAGAGGTCACTCAACAAAAGCTGTCATGGGCAAAACAGGCTCTAATTAGAAATATGAAATTAGTTAATTACAAACAAATTCAGAGCAGGATAATGAGAAGTAAATAAGCCCTTAAAAACGCTTTCCTCCCACTCCTCTTCCTTCCCAGCTCTACCTCCTACCCCGGCAGTGCAGGGAGATCAGGAATGGGGGTTTGGGTCAGTCAATGCCCTGTGGCTTCTCCTGCTGCTCAGGGACAGGAGTCACCCCCTGCTGCACCCTGGGGTCCCTCCCAAGGGAGACTCCTCCATGAATTCTCCAGTGTGAGTCCATCCCCTGAGCAGCAGCTCCCTGGGACCTGGGCAGCATTAGACCATGCCAGGGACAGCAGCCCTGCCCAGAGTGCTTCATGTGGGGGACCCTTCCATGGGGTCAGTCCTGTAGGACAGCCTGCTCTGGCCTGGGAGCAGGGCCTGTCTGTCCATCCACAGGTCTCCCAGGGGATCCTGGGCTCCTCTCAGCATCCACCCACCCACCCACCCCTGTGTGGGCTCCTGCAGGGGCTGTGGGTGGATCTCTGCATCCCCCATGGATCCCCATGGGCTGTGGGTGGATCTCTGCATCCCCCATGGATCCCCATGGGCTGTGGGTGGATCTCTGCATCCCCCATGGATCTCTGCATCCCTGTGGATCCCCATGGGCTGTGGGTGGATCTCTGCATCCCTGTGGATCCCCATGGGCTGTGGGTGGATCTCTGCATCCTCTGTGGATCCCCATTCCCTGTGGGTGGATCTCTGCATCCCTGTGGATCATCTCTGGATCCCCAGTGGATCCCCATGGGCTGTGGGTGGATCTCTGCATCCCTATGGATCCCCATGGGCTGCAGGGGCACAGCTACTGCTTCACCATGGTCTCACCACAGCCTGCAGAGGAATCTCAGCTCTGGAGCCTGGAGCACCTCCTGCCCCTCCTTCTCCACTGCCCTTGGTGTCTGCAGAGTTGTTCTCACATGTTCTCACTTGGGTCTTTTCTGGCTGAAATTAAAACTGCTCAATCAACCTTTTTGTTTATCTTTTTTCTTAAATCTGTTGTCACAGAGGTGTCACCAGCCTCTCTAACTGGCCCAGCTTTGGCCAGCAGCCTGTCCATCTTCAGAGCCATCGGGGACTGGCTCTGCCAGACATGGTGGAAGCTTCCAGCAGCTTCTCACAGAAGTCACCCCTGTAGGCCCCTGCTATCAAAAGCCAAGCCATGAAAAACCAATACACCAACCTAGAGAGAGAACCTTCAGAGGGACCTGGGTCTGTCTGACCCAGGATGGAATAGGAGGAAGGAAGCAGGACATGGTTCCTGTGAAGTTAATGATATTTTGGAGAGGCAGAAGAGTCAGAGAAGTGGTACATAAGTTACCAGAACTAGTCTGAAATATCATCATGATGGGATCAGTAACCCATGCTTTTATCATTTCACTTATACCAATTCTGTATCTCAGTTATTTTCACTTTTATAATCATTTCACTGTCAGTTCACACACAGAGAGAGAACCCTGCACCCACCACAGCCTTGAAAACTTCTGAAGCTGAATTTTTGACAAAAGTGCTTCACAGCGTGGGAACTTGCTCTGAGCAGCAAAGAGAGGAAAGGCCTGACAAAATGAACATTTTCCTAAGCTCCTGAGTCAAAAGCATGTGGAACTGGCTGGGGCAGTAAAGCAGGACCTGCTGGAGTCAGCAAGGGAAGCAGGGATTTGAGACCAGAGCATGGAATTGATTCATGGGGATGACAGAGAATCACTTTTCTCTCTTTCTTCTGCCATGTCATTTGTCCAGAGCTCTGGATCCTGAGCCTGTGAGATTTGGACTTAATTGCAGATCAGGACGAGGGCAGGCACCACTTTGGGTCATTCCTTTTGACTTCAGCAGAGCTACCACACAGTTTTATAGACTATAAACTAGACTGGCTCTGCTGTGGCTTCCTCCCAGCCCTCCACACCCACCTTTTGGATCACCCTGAGGACCAAGCTGGCACAATTCTCAACCTGCCTGCAGGAACTGCTCCTGGCTGGTCATTACAGCCCTGCTGGGTGCACACAGATCCCAGTTTCTCTCTGGGTTTCTCAAAACTGATTTTTCCCTCATCTGTTCTCCTGGCAAAGCTCTGACATCTGGCAGAGACACAGATTTCTGTGATACTCTCCCAGTTCTTGGTTCCTCCTGCCTTCTGCTCCCAAAATGCCCACTGATCACTTTTTCATTTCCTTTCTCTTGACCAGTTACCAGCCCACACCAACTGAATCCTTTTAAGAGAGTTTCATGTGGGCTCATTTTGGAGAGACTATAAATTCAGCCACTAATTTCTGTTGGACCAGATGCCTGTTGGCACCTTCAATGAATGGTTTCCTTTTCTCAGACCCTCCTCTTTTTATCTCCTACCACATTTACCCTTTTTTATGATTTAGTCTACTAATTCTATTCCTTACTTCTACCTTCACTCCATCTGATGGGCTTAAGGGTCTGTGATTCCTTGGGTTGCCCCTGGAGGCTTTTTGAAAGCTGGTGTTGCATTTGTCCCCTTGCATTTTTCAGGCAGCAGAACTGGTTTAAGCACTGGGCTAAGCACAATGGTTAGGAGGTCAATAGTCTCAAATTTGGGTGCCTTTAGGAGCTGTGTGAATTCCCCCTGATATTTGTTGTTATTCATCCTACCCATTTGTTTTCAGATTTGTCCACATTAAGAATGACTTTGAGGGGAGCACCCACAGCCTGTTCTCAGGGGAAAACAAAGAAAATTATTTAATTTTATGGTGATGGCCTTGTGTTTGAGCAGCTCTTCCCATCCCTGCCACCTTTTGGCCTGTTGGATTGTCTGCATCTCCTGTGTTAGAAATACTATTAGTGGCTGCAATTACAGAGATGTAATTAGCTATTAAGAGTTGTCTGGCTCATTTGCCCCATTCCCAATCATGTGAAGGGGTGCAAGGGACTGACTCTCTTTGCACAATCGTAAAATTCCCAAAGCCATTAGGATTGAGGGGATAACATGGATGTTTGATGTTTGTCTCCATCAGCCTGTCATCAGCAGTGAGGTCACCCCAGCCAGGATTTTGGGAGGAAGGTCCCTGGCATTGCCCCAGCCTGGGTGAGTCAGACAAGTCCTGCTTATGCCAACACAGGACTTGGCTGTGGAGACACAAAGCTGCTCCTCCCACCTCCGGGCAGGTGACCACACTGCCCTGGGAGCCAGATCTGGCTTCCTTTATCCATTGTCAGACCAGCATGAAAGCACCTGGAGAACAGCTCTAAAAGCCAGAGGGGTTGTGTGTCCCTCAGCTGTGCCACATTCTCTTTGTGGGCAAGTAGGATGGCTTATTTCCATTGTACATCAAGGTTTGGGAAATCAGCTAAGAGTGATGAGAAAAGAGAGCTTTACTCTTGATCTTGAAAATTAGATTGTAGGGTATGTCTTTACAAAACTGCAGCTCAGAGACATCTGAAGTTTGGCAAGAGAATCCTCAGAAGATAAAACAAAAATTATCTTTTGGACCAGAAACAAACTTGAGTATTTGGTGATGCCCTTTGGCCTATGTAATGCTGCAGTTACCTTGCAAAATTTTTAATTATGCTTTTTTGAGATTTACTAGATTCCTTTATAATAACGTTCTTGGACAACAGCATTATTCTTTTCACAGGACATGAACCAACCTGAGCAGCTTGTAAAATCAGTCCCAGAATATTTGAATTGTCACAAACTCATATGCCAAATTAGAGAGGTAAAATTCTGAAAGGTCTTCCATGGAATTCCTGGGCTTCTTCAGCTCCCCAGAGGCAATGGAAATGAACTTGGAGAAATCACAGACGTGGCCACGCCAAAGACAGTTACAAGGTTTGAGTGCTTTCTTAGCTTCATTAGCTTTTATCACCAATTAATTAAAGACTTCACCAAATAATCTTCCCATTTCTGGACTTACTAAAGAGGGGGATGTTTGAATCTCACCACCTCAGTTTAGAAGCCTAGGATGTACGTGCCTACATCTGAGCTAGACTTTGGATTTCCTTTCTTGTCCCATGGGGAGAAACCAGTCCTTTCACTGTGTGATTCATGCTGCCTGGTTTAGATGGGAGTTTTAGGTGGAGGTAAATCACGCCCTGGTTGCTGAGGAAATATGGGATAATTTTGAACAGGTTTTTATAATTGTCCCATTCATAATACCCACAGACCCTTCAGGTCATTGTGAAAGCAGCTCTTTCTCACTGTGCTGGAGGAGCAGTTCCAGTCAGGTAAAGACCTTTCAGCCACAGCTTGCTCCCAAATGAGCTATTCTCAGTGATGACAGCAGCTGAATTCAAGAGAATTAGCAGCAATTGATGAGCTCCTGCAGCAGAGCCACTCCTGCCCAGCCAGGGTGGGAACACTGGGGAGGATAAAGCACCATGGTCACAAAACTCAGCCACTATTAACCCACTCTGTCTCTGATTATCATTCTGTTCACCATCTTGCCTTTTGCCTGTTGGAAAGATGCAGAAAGTGGGTCTGGATTAAAACCAGCTCTGGTCTGCAGTCCTGGAGGTCAGAGTTAAAACCACTTGGGCTTGTCACTGTGAGCTGTTCAGCCACCTTAAAGAAGATTCTGCTGACTCATGGCTCACAGTCTTCAAGCAAAGCCAGGTGCCCATGCAAGGCACCCTTCAATGTCTTCATAAAGGACTCAGAGGCAGCAATTGAAGGTATAATTAAGTTTGTTGGTGACACTAAACTGGGAGGACACATAGGGCCTGGAGAGAGCTCAACAGATGAGAGAGCAGAACAATTATGGAATCACAGAATGGTTTGGGTTGGAAAGGACCTTAAAGATCATCTCATTGCACCCCCTGCCATGGCAGGGACATCTCCCACTGTCCCAGGCTGCTCCAGCCCTGTCCAGCCTGGCCTTGGGCACTGCCAGGGATCCAGGGGCAGCCACAGCTGCTCTGGGCACCTGTGCCAGGGCCTGCCCACCCTCACAGAGGATTTCTTCCTAATATTTAAACCTATTCTCTGTCAGTTTGAGGCAGTTTCCCCTCATCCTGTCACTCCAGGCCCTCAAACACTCTCCTTCCATCTTCCTTGCAGGCTCCCTTAAGGTACTGGAAGGCCCCAGTTATGGCACCCCCAAAGTCCTTCCTTCTCCGTGCTGAACAATGAAGTTTTAACCAGGGTAAGTGCTGGATTCTGCACCTGGGATGGAGCACTTTGGATGTGTGGGCACGCTGGGGAATGAGGGGCTGCAGAGCAGGAAAGGAAAGGGAAGGAGAAGGGACCCTGGGGTCCTGGGCCATGGCAGCTCAAATGAGCCAGAAGGGCCAGCGGGGTCCTGGGGGCCCAGCAGCGCCAGGGAGGAGATGATGGTGGCAACAGTCCCCTGAACGTGGAATAATTGGCACTATTCATGCTAATGAGTCATTAGCATTGACTCCATGATTGAAGAAGGCTGATCAACTCCTTTATTAGGCTATCCTATACTATACTATACGATTAGGAAACTCATAACTCTTGCAGACTGTCCAATACAGCTTTAACCTAATTGGTCAATCTTTCCACACACCATCCAGTGGCCAATGAAGAAACCACCCTTTGCTGAACAATCTCCATAACACATTCCACATGTGCACAACAACAGGTGCAGCAAGTGGAGATAAGAATTGTTTCTCATTCTCTTCTCTGAACTTTCTCACAGCTTCCCAGGACATCCTGGGAGAGAGCTGTCTCTCTCTGTTCAGAGGATATGTGATTACCACAGGTGATTGTCCTGCTCTGCTCTGCTCTGGGGCAGCCCCACTTCAAGTGCTGGGGGCAGTTTTGAGCACCACAATATGAAAAAAATCCAAATCTGTTATCATCCAAAGGAGGGGTGCTGGGATGGAGAAGAGTCTGTAGGGGTCACACGAGGAGCAGCTGAGGTCCCTCAGCTTGTTCAGCTGGAAGAGAGGGGACTGAGGGGAGAGCTCATCTCAGGCTGCAGCTCCTCATGAGGGGCAGCTCTGACCTCTGCTCTCTGTTCCCAGGGAACAGCTGGAGCTGGGCCAGGGGAGGGTCAGGCTGGAGATCAGGAAAGGTTCTTCCCCCAGAGGGTGCTGGCACTGCCCAGGCTCCCCAGGGAATGGGCACAGCCCCGAGGCTGCCAGAGCTCCAGGAGGGTTTGGGCAGCGCTGCCAGGGATGCCCAGGGTGGGATTGTTGGGGGGTCTGTGCAGGGCAGGGGTTGGACTGAATGGTCCCTGTGGGTCCTTCCAGCTCAGGAGATTCCTGATTCTGTGATGTGGGATGCACACATCAGCCTGCCTGCCCTGGCTGGGAGCCCACAGTGGAATGCTTGGTTCAAGGTATAAGCCAGTCACATTTCTGACCCAGGAGGTTGTTCAGAGATTAGAAGCTTCTCACTGTATTCTTTTTGACCAGCCTAGCATGCCTGGGGACAGCCAGGAGTGTGTTTTATAGGCCAAACCCTGCCAATAGATCAAGGCTAAGGAACTGGAGGTGCCTCTGCATCTGTAATCACACCAGCTCTCTTTAGCTGATGTTTTGATGTAAGCTTACATTTCCTACCTCCACGGAATCAGAATGGCTTTTTATTGGCCTTATTAATCAGCTTAATTAGGATAAATGCACCTTCTACTGTGTACCTACCCTCCTGCTATTAAGGAGCAGCTAAGCTTTCCTTAATTTATAAACTTGCTGCCTGCTGGGATTTCTCAACTGCAAGCCTCAGATTTAATCCATGTTTTGGAAAGAACTTCTTATCATATTGAGAAAAAAATGCTATGTATTCTCTTTAAGGTAATGGGTTAATATAGAAACTGAACTAAACTCTGGGATGATGGTTTGGCCTGCACTGTTTGCTTGACCAGGTGTATTTTATCCTGCTTCCCATAGCATTCCTCCTTTCATTTATCTGTACAATTGTCTGGACTGACAGGTTAAGGTCTATCAATTATTTCAATCTCTGCCACACTAAATTACAAAAGGCCAGATTTCTCACCTAGGCCAGACTGTGCCTTCTGTACCCTTCTGCCTTCAGAAGGGTTCACAGTCCCTTCTGAAAATATCAAAGGAAGTCTTTAAAGCCCAGCCAGATTTTCATTGTTGGGAGTCTCCAACTTCATCAAAAGAAGAGACAGTCTAGACAAAACACCTACAAACTTCACTCTCATCTAAAAATGTAACTGTTGTTTTTATGGGGAACCTTTCACAATTTCTGCCCAGATCCACCCAATAAATTACATCTTTACTGCTTTGAGTTCTTCCTCTGTTTCATGAATCCCTATGAAGACACGTTTGAAAAAGCACTTCCCTCCCTCTCATCTACCTTGGTGACCTTCCATAGTATCAAATCCAAAAAAATACTGATTATGAGGGAGCTCACAGGGCAGCATTTCTTTGCTTTGAGAGTTGTGCACATTGGAGAGCTCCTGGAAAGCCACTGAAAATCTCATGAAAATTTGCCAGCCATCAGACACTGGGAAATCCAGGACACACTGTGGTAGATGGAGTCTCTGCAGAGCCTCCATGTCCAGGGAAATCCCTCCCCAACAATGCTGGACCTGCATCATAAATAATGGGCCAATAATCCCAAAAGCTTCCTACACTCAGCTGCCAACAGCTCCTCAAATCTCTGCCCTCTCTTAATACTTAATTAATCATCTCTTACTGATTTCTGCTTTCAGCTCTAATCCAGCCTTTTCCTGTCCCATAGACCTTATTTCTGCCTGGAAAAACATCTCTGTTTCTATTTTGTTCTGGTTGCAGCAGTTGCTCCAGTAGAGACCCACAGCACGGCATGGGGGTGTCAGATGAGTTCTTGAAGGCTTTTTTCCCCTTTCCACATCCAGGAAAACAAACTAGAAACATCTAAAATGCTTGGAAAGGAGGAATATGAAGGGCCAGCTGCCTACACAAGCAGTCTTAGCAAAGCCAGTCCTTGGCCATGCCTTTCTGAGGGCAGGCACAGGCTGCCCTGGGAGGACCACGAGCCCCTGCAGCAACAGATTGAATAAAGCAGGGGTGGCCACCTGCCAGAGAGGGACTTTTCATCAGGAGCTGGACTGACAGGACAAGGAGGAATGGGTTCCAGCTGAAAGATTAAGGGGAGATACATGGAAGAAATTCCTTGCTGTGGGGGTGGTGAGGCCCTGGCTCAGGTTGCCCAGAGAAGCTGAGGCTGCTCCTGCATCCCTGGAAGTGTCCCAGGCCAGGCTGGATGGGGCTTGGAGCAGCCTGGGATAGTGGAAGGGTATGCACCTGCCCCTGCACCCCCCAGGCAGCCAGACTGGGGGCACAACGAGTGCAACACAAGCAAACCTGTCCTGGAGGTAAAAACCCTCCTGAGGAACAGCCCTGACACAGCCACAGCTCCCTGAGGAGAGCATGGCAGTGACTCTGCTGTCTCCAGGGTCATTCTGGATGAGAGGGGCCCTGAGCTGGGAGCACAGGCCTAAGGCAGATCCACCAGTCAGTGTCAGGCTGCCAAAGGACCACAAACAGGCCCCAAGTGTCCATGTCCCCATGGCCAACAGGTCCAAGTGTCCATGTCCTCATGGCCAACAGGCCCCAAGTGTCCATGTCCCCATGGCCAACAGGCCCCAAGTGTCCATGTCCCCATGGCCAACAGCTCCAAGTGTCCATGTCCCCGTGGCCAACACGCCCCAAGTGTCCATGTCCCCATGGCCAACAGGTCCAAGTGTCCATGTCCCCATGGCCAACAGGTCAAAGTGTCCATGTCCTCGTGGCCCACACGCCCCAAATGTCCATGTCCCCATGGCCAACAGGTCCAAGTGTCCATGTCCCCATGGCCAACAGGTCCAAGTGTCCATGTCCCCATGGCCAACACGCCCCAAGTGTCCATGTCCTCATGGCCCACACGCCCCAAGTGTCCATGTCCCCATGGCCAACAGGTCCAAGTGTCCATGTCCCCATGGCCAACAGGTCCAAGTGTCCATGTCCCTGTGGCCAACACGCCCCAAATGTCCATGTCCCCATGGCCAACAGGCCCCAAGTGTCCATGTCCTCATGGCCCACATGCCCCAAGTGTCCATGTCCCCGTGGCCAACAGGTCCAAGTGTCCATGTCCCCATGGCCAACAGGTCCCAAGTGTCCATGTCCCCATGGCCAACAGGCCCCAAGTGTCCATGTCCCTGTGGCCAACAGGCCCCAAGTGTCCATGCTGGAGTGCTTGCACCTCCCTCAGCAGAGAAGCCAGACAGGCAATTCCCTGATGGGAGGAGTGCAAATGGCACCAGAACAGAACTTCAACACTAAATAAGTCACCTTGCTCTGTCCTAGGCATGGTGCCCTCCACACAGAGAAAAGAAAGTTATTGCTGGGACACAGCTCCCTGCTGTGACCAGAGGATGTTGCTCCCTCTGGAAAACCCAGCTGCAGCCCCTCAGGGCTGTGCATCCCCCAGGGCACCCAGGGCTGCCCACCCCTGTCTGCCAGCACTGGGACATGCTCCCCTCCATCCCACCCATCCTGGAACCTGCTCCCTCACAGCTGCAGAAGACAATGCAGTTAAACAGAGGAGATTCACAGGCAGCATTAAGTCATGAGAATTCTAGGGGGAAACAGGAGCTTCTGACAGCAGGACTGGGTTTGAGTGCTCACACTGGCAGGGAGGTTGGAAGCTCATGTTTTGGCATCCCTGCTGGTTGCTGTGGGGTCAACAGTGAAGGGACCCTCAAGCAGGGTGCTTCTAATTCCTTTTTTGACAGTTGTGATTCAGTGCAAATCCATTTGGCTGCATGACCTGGAAGCTGGTGGATGTGGAGGATTAAGGAGCAGGTAATTGCCAAAGGCTTAGAGAGCCAAACTCTTAAATCACCAAGGAGGATGTGGATGAGATGGGTTCATCTCTTCAGATCAGTCCCCACATTCTTGCAGAAGCAGCAGAGCCAGAGGAATGCAGAGCCTGCACACATCACTAATAATGAATTGTTCCATTGTGACTTGTGATGGGAAGGTTCACTAATTAGAGGGAGTTTTTGAACTGCAGGGGGTTACCCTGGCAGTGGCCAGGATCTGTGGGCAGGCCCTGGTGCTCTCCTGGGTTGGGAAATCACGAGCAGAACTTGTGCAAACTCCCCACCTCTGGCTGCCACGTGCTGGACCAGGGCCTGAGGGCTCAGCACTGGTTTTACCCAGCTCCTTCTGGTGCAGGTAGGGCAAAGTGGGTGGGACAGCAGGGAGGCAGAGCAGGGGTGGGAAGCAGAGCTCTGGGGTGAGGCAGTTCCTGCCTAATCCATGCTCTGACCCAGTCCTTGCATGTCCCCATGTGCCTAATGCCATCCTTGCAGTGCTGGGGACGCTGTCACCACTCACAGCCACCAAGAGGTGACCTGCAGGGGCTGCCAAGGACCCTCCCAGCCACAGCACCAGGCTGCTCCTGCTGTTCATTCCTCCCACAGCTCCAGGTAGGGACTGGCCCAGATGTTCCTCCTGAGTGAGAGAGGACATCCCACCAGCCCCTTTTGCTCCATGGCAGCTGCAGAATGTGGGAACCTTTGCCTGCTGGCAGCAGATGCTGCTCTGGTGGGAAGCCCTGAGTGCCAGCTCTGCTCCCTCCCTTCCATTGATGGTGCAATGAGCCCAGAGCCTGTGGCCTGGTCTCCTGGGAGAAAGGCAGTGAAGCATGTGGGCCACGTCTGGAAATCAGATGCCCTGTGGGTGATTCATTGGCATTCCCTCTGCTCATGCACCAAAAGATCATCTGTCCTGTCCAGACAAGTTTCACCAGCGTGAGCAACAGCAAAAGGCAGCAATATTCCAAAATAACAATATCTGAGAGGCTGGAGCTGACAGGATCCACCTGTGGGAAACGGCCCCCAGGTGTTCTCAGGGAACATCTGGTGGGCACCCTGGAAGGTGGGCAGTGAAACACCTTTCCTGGCACAGAGAGAGCCATCAAAGACCATGGCAGGCTCCTGGCTGATGAAGGCTGCACATTCTGCAGCCTCACCACTCCAAAATGCACAGGGCAAACAGCTCTGTTCACCCTGCTGAGTGCCAGCTGGGGAAGTCCCAGCAGCAGCTGGCCAAGGGAGGGTTAAATGCCAGGCACACAGCCCTGCAGGTGCCACCCAAGAGGCTGAGAGGAGGAAGAGGGCACTCTGCTGTTCCCTGCCCCTTCTGTCCCCCTGAGCTCCTGCTGCACCGGCCACAGGGCAAACATTGCTGTGGCTCATCCCTGGCCTCCACAAGATTCCTTTCCCTGAGGCTTTTCCCTGCTCCTTTCCCATGCTTGGGATCTGCATTGGAGGAGGATGCTGGGCAGGTGCCTTCCCTGCTCCCCCCTCCCTGAGCAGGCAGGGTTTGCTCCTGGCTTCTCCCACAGCTCTGGGGAAGCTCCTGGCAGACAGCTCGTGGCTCTGCAGGTGACCTGCCAGGTGTGACTGTCACAGTTTGTGTCACAGTCTGTCCTCCAGCCCCCAGCTGCTCTGCACATGTGCAATCTCTGTCTGCTTGAGCTCTGGGCACTCCAGTGCCTCACAGTGCTGTGCCAGGGCAAAAGCAGCTCTCCTCTAAGGTCTGCTTGATCACAGAATCATGGAATCATTGAGGCTGGAAAAGGCCTCCAAGATCAAGTCCAGCCAGCACTGCCAAAGCCACCACTAAACCATGTCCCCAGGTGCCACATCCACACATCTTTTGAACAGTTCTAGGGATGGTGACTCCAGCACTGCCCTGGACATCTTGTGCTAGGGCTTGACAACCCTTTGAGGGAGGGTTTTTCCCTAATATTCAGCATTATATTCTCTAATATTCAACTTGAGGGTGTTTTCTCTTGTCCTGTTCCTGTTCCCTGGGAGCAGAGCCCAACTTCCCCTGGCTGTCCCCTCCTGTCAAGGAGCTGTGCAGTGCCAGAAGGTCCCCCCTGAGCCTCCTTTTCTCCAGATCCCTCAGAGACCAGACTGCTGCTCCAGACCCTTCCCCTTGGTGGTGCCTTGTTGGGTCACAGCAACATCTCTGCTCGTGCTCTCCCTTCTGAAGATCTCAACCTCACCAGAAAGCACCTGGAGCTCTGTTTCAGAGAACACAGAGGACATTGCTCCCAGCCCTGGAGGTCTGTCACATATCCCAGACCTGGGTTAGCCAAGGTGGAGCTTTAAAATGAGAAGCATTGTGAGACAAATAATGGGTAACAAAAGGGGGACACACAATGAGTAACAATGGGTAACAAAAGCTCCTCCAGCACAACTTGAGGGCTCCCTCCTGTGCTAAGAGCTGCAGCCATGCAGGTGGGGTAGGTCACTGTCATGGACATCTTTTCTGGAAAATCCTTTCCTTAGGATGTTTCCTCCTGAGAAGCTGAGAGGCCTCAAAAACAAAATGTAACCAATGGTTATCTGCTGCTGTGGAATGCAACAGGTGCATCTGGGATTGGTCTCATGTTGGTTGTTCCTAATTAATGGCCAATCACAGCCCAGCTGGCTTGGACAGAGAGTCTGAGCCACAAGCCTTTGTTATCATTCCTTCTTTTTCTATTCTTAGCTAGGCTTCTGATGAAATGCTTTCTTCTATTTTTTTAGTATAGTTTTAATGTAATATATATCATAAAATAATAAATCAAGCCTTCTGAAACATGGAGTCAGATCCTCATCTCTTCCCTCAAACTGAAACCCCTGTGAACACGGTCACAGGTCACCCCCAGCCAAGATTCCTCAATGTCTCAGGGTAACAAAAAGCCCTTTTATGTCCAGTCATGAGCCTGGGGGGTCTGGTGAAAGTTCAGTCTCTGTCAGGAATAGAAGGGCAGGCCAAGGAACCATGGAAAACTTCTGAGCTCAGACAAAAAACTGCACAGATCCAAAAGTCCCTCACATCTGCCAAGCAGAAGAATGTCATAACTAAATATTAATTTTTATTTGGACCTTTACAGAAAGGATGTATGGCTGGGCCCTGCCCCAGAAGGCTGGTGCAGTTGTATGGGATTCTGGGAAAGACTGTGGGACTGAGCTACAAACATCAATATTACATCTCTACCCCCAAACTGTTGGGAGAAACATGGTCAGGGAGGGTGCCACATAACTGATGAAAATCATTACTGAAAGAACCAGATATAAAGCAAATAAATCAGATTGATTTATCAGAATTGGATTGATTTATCAAGATCAAGCAGAATCCTGCCCACAACAGCAATGCTCTGGAAGATCAAGGCCAACAATCAGATTAGCTAAAGCATGATTCTAATCTGCTGTGGCCATGAATTAACATGGTGATAACAGGATCTGGGAAGAGAGCCTTGATCTCCACACCAGCCTGCAAAAACCTGCCAGGAAGAAGTGCCAGCAGCTGGAGCTGGGCAAGCTGTGGAGATAGGAACTGGTCCTGGCTGGGATGGAGAGAATTTTCCTTCAGCAGCCCGTGGGGTGCTGTAGTCTGGGTGTGTGACTATGCTGATACCCCACCAGTGCCCTGGCTGTGCTGAGGAGGGCTTGCACAGCAGCTTTCCCCCTCTCTTCCCCCCCAGGAGCAGTCTGGGTGCCTGTGAGAAGGGACAGAGCACAGCTTGGGCAGCTGTGACCTGAGCTGGCCAGAGGATGTCCCACCTCCTATGGCACCAGGCTCAGCACTGAAAGCTGTGGGGAAAGGGGCAGCAAGGGGGCACGTTTGTGGCTGTGACATTTGTCTTCCCAAGGAGCCCTGAGGTGGGACAAAGCCCTGCTCCCCTGGGAACCCCTGCCTGGTGTGGGAAGCAGTGCATGATTCCCTTGGTTTGTTCTTCCTGCACACCCAGCTTTGCTCTACCTCCTAAACTGTCTTTGTCTTGACCCATGGGAGTTCTCAGTGTTGCCCTTCTGATTCTCTCCCTGCTCCCACTGGGGACAGGGATCAGCAGAGCTGGGTGGGATCAGCAGGCACAGGCTGCAGGGACAGGGGAGCTCTGTGGGCCAGTGCAGCCTTGCCCTGGCTGCAGCTCATCTTGGCAGCACTGCAGCCAGAGTGAGAGCTGTGCTGTCCTCTTTGGAGATCTCCTCTTCTGAGAAGTCCCAATCTACACCATCTCTTCTGTTTCTTGGGCTGCAGCACAATAACCCTTGAGGAGCCACTCAGCATCCCACCTGCCTTCCTTCTGGGCAGCCCCCTCAGCTGCAGCTCAGACCCTGATCTTGGGCTGTGTGGAAGAGGTTTTACAGTGACTCCTGTGAGCCACAGAGAAGTTTGAGAAAAGGATCCATGTTTACCCCTGAAAGAATTTTCTAGCCAGGTCACTGGGATAGAAACCAAAGAAGAAAGAAGGATAAATAAGAGAAACCTGCAACTGCCTATTCCAATGAGCACTTTGTCTCTCCTGATCAATGAGTAAAGTGTAAACTGATGAGCTTTGTAAGAATGCATAAAAAGCATGTATGCTAGAATAACAACAGTTTGAAGCCTTCTGAAAATGGAGTGTTGCTCTGTATTGTCCCTGTCTCAACAGGGCTGCCTGCAAAGGAAAGCTCAGGACATAGAGGGAGAGACTCTGCTCCCCATCTGCTTCATCAGGCAAGATTTCCTGCTCCTGCAGTCTCACAGATACTCATGGGCATTATTACTTGATTTCCCCACCTAATCTGTTGCCCTCTGCTGCCATGACTTTGTCAGCCAGCGCTGCTCTGAGCTCACCCTTCCTCTCTGAGCTGAGCCTCAGTGTGCAGCAAAGCACATTCCAGCCAGTTCCATAAATGTTACTGCCATCCACACAGAGCTCAGAGCCTGGGCCAGAGCAGCATTCTGCATCTCTGGAGGCAACAGAAACAGTCCTGGAGAAGGGACTATGCTGGGTGACAGAGATGGATAAACTGCTGGGATCCCAGGGGATAGCTGCCTGGAGATATTTGACTCCTCTTGCAGAAAAATGTAATGAACATGGAGTAAAAAACAGTTGTTGACACTGTAAAATGGAGAGTAGCATTTTTATCAGAACTGAAAATTGCTGGTGGTTTTCAGCAATTTTTGGCTGATAATTATCTGTGTTCAGACCAAAGACTTCCCAAAAAGAAACATTATGGCTGAAAGCTTTTGAAAAATGCCTTTTGGACTTCTGGCCTTGTCAAGAGGACATTTCAAAAACAGCAGCTGTGAAGTTCAGCCAGAAGAAGCTGAGGCTCCAACCCAGAGGATGCATCCTGGTTGTGGGGCCACATGGCAGACAGGATGCTGTCACTCCTCCCCTCTGACGCGGGCAGACGTCCCTTGTGGTGCCAGTGCTGACAATCCAGGCATTTCTGAGCCCTTCCCTGGGGAGCTGCTGCTCCTGCCAGCACCTCAACCAGAACAGCCTGGATCTCTGTGGCCAGGCAGCCTCACAGCCCTGCCTCCCAAAAACCAGCCCATGATTTACAGACACAGAGTCTGGGGCAGCAGAGCAGGGAGCAGCTCTGTGCTGTTTTGTAGCAGGCTCCAGGCTTGCTATGGCCCCATGGAGGGCTGAGGCTTAAAGATAACAATTGCCAAGTCATGATGAAATAGTAAAATAAGCTCCTGTCTTCTGCCTCTCGGACCCTAGCTTATCTCTGTAACCCCATAGGTCACTGTCCCCTAACCCCTACTATTGGACAAGTTTGGATCCCCCTATACCCTATAAAAAGGGGCTGTTTTAGCCCATTCTGGTTAGAAGAGCAGTCACTGGAACCCTTCACAGACCCCTCAGTAAAACCATCGCTGTGGAACCACCAGGACCTCTCCTTCTCCTCTCTCGTCTGCTTCCTGACTAGCCTGGGTGCCTTAGCAAGCAAGAGCTGAAATCCTAAGAGAGCTGATAATCACTAAAGAGCTGAAATCCATTATTCTTGCTAAGGTAGCCAGGGGCTGAGAGCACCCTGGGTACTCAGACTGAGCTGTCCAGCCCTGGCAAATCAGCCCAGCAGGGAGTTGGGGTTGCTGTTTGACACTCCCTGCTTGGCTGGGGCTCACAGCCCAAGGTGGGAGATGGATCCCAGCTGCATTCCTCACCAGGCTCACTGCCTGCCAAGGACAAAGAGAAGCCTGCAGGGGTTTGGGCTGAGGTGCTCTCCAGCCAAGCCCAGCCATGGCCTGGGAGTGAGGAGCCCCTTGGGAGGCCAGGCTGTGTGTCAGGGGTGCTGGGAGCTGCCTCCTCTCAGCCATGTCTGCTCCCCCGAGCAGCGAGCTGGAAAATTCTGTGGTGTCACCAGGAGGCCACAAGGCATCAGAGCTCTTGCTTTGTCTTATCCTTGGGTGGGTGGTCCCCATGTGTCAGAACCCAGGACATTCCTCTGACTGCCCTGGATGGCTCCAGACCCTGGCAGGGGGCTCAGAGACCTTGGCATGGAGTCAAAGACACCTGTGCCTTCGATTTTAATGCATGGAAACAATTACCAACTTTGTGTGAAGATTTACAAGCCACAAGAGTTTGAATAGAATGATGGTTAATTTGCCACAGGGTGAAAAAGTAGAATTTTGGGGATTTAGAATGGGAGTTCAAGAGGCAAGATGGAGGAATCTGGGTGTGTCCTGTCTTTCTCCTTCTTCTTCTTGTCCTCCATCTTCTGCTGGGATGGTGACACCTTTGGATTGGTTTAGAGTAGAGACAGACTGTCTAACATAGGTGATAGGTATTGGAAAATTATTGTAAATAAAGTACACATAGTTTGTAGTATAAAAAGCCAACACCACCCCAAGGGCAGGGACTGTGCCACAACCCAACCTGCTGGACAGATCTGAGCAGGTCAGAGAAAGGATGGAATAGATAAGAGAAAATAAACAACCTTGAAAACCAGAGCTGAGGAATCTCAACTTCTTCTTTTGTCTCGGGCTGGGAAAAAAAGACTCTTCAATACCTTGGGAGCCATTTCAGCAATGCAAAGCCCAAGACCCACACACAGGGAACAGCCTTTGCTCTGCTGTCCTGTGCCTGGTGAGCATCTCCCCTGCCCAGCGCCCACTGCTGCCAGAGCCCCTGCAGGCTCCCAGAGCTGCTGGAAAAGCTCTGCTGGTCACTGAGATTGGGAAGGGCTGCAGGGCTGAACCTCCTGTGAGGAGGATTCCCTGGGTTTATCCATCTCACCCTTCCAAAGGCCAGAGGAACTCAGATTTGGGAATCATGGCTGCATACAGGAGCTCTTCCATCAAACCCCAGAGCTGCCAGGGCAGCAGAGCCAGTCAGCTCCACTTTTCCTGTGTAGACAAAACCCAACTCCAAGCTGAAATTTCCTTAAGACACATCTTGTATTTCAGGATTTTTTGATGGTACTTTTCCTGCGAGGAGCCAGGTCGCTCTTGTGGGAGTTTAGCCATGGAAAAATTGCTGTGGATGGACCTGACTCATCCTCCCCCGCTCCCCAGTGTGAGTCAGGTGCTGCGGTTCAGGTGGAAAGTGAAACCTGATGCTCTGCAGAGCCTGTGACAGGAGAAAATCCCCACAGGATTGTCCTGGGGAGTCCCCCTCCAGTGCCTGCCTCACTTATGGCCCCCTGTTAATGAGAACAGGGCAGGACCAAGGAGCAGCTGATGGCAAAGGCTGCACAGACCCACAGTGCATTAAGGATGGAGCTGGCCCTGGATCAGGAATGGTGTGGCCAGCAGGAGCAGGGAGGTCACTCTGCACCTTTACTCAGCACTGGTGAGGGCACACCTGGGGTGCTGTGTCCAGTGCTGGCCCCTCAGTTTGGGAAGGATGTTGAGATGCTTGAGTGCGTCCAGAGGAGACAACGAGGCTGGAGAGGGGCTGGGAACACAAACCCTGTGAGGAACCACTGAGGGAGCTGGGGGTGCTCAGCCTGGAGAAAAGGAGACTCTGGGGGACCTTATCACTCTGTACAGCTCCTGAAAGGTGCCTGTGCTCAGCTGGGGCTGGGCTCTGTCTCCAGGAGCTGACACAACCAGAGCACACAGCCTCAAGCTGTGTCAAGGGAAATACAGGTTGGGTATCAGGAAAAAGTTTTTCACAGAAAGGGTGATAAAGTTCTGGAATGGCTGCCTGGGGAGGTGGTGGAGTCCCCATGCCTGGGTGTGTTTAACAAAGCCTGGATGTGACACTGGGTGCCAGGGTTGAGTTGAGGTGTTGGGGCTGGGATGGACTCGATGATCTTGAAGGTCTCTTCCAACCTGGTCATTCTGTGAATTCTGTGATTCTCCATGTGCTGCATCCAGGCTGCCCTGGCAGAGCGTGATGGGTGCTGGAAGGGGCTGGAGAGGGCAGGACACGGCTCTGGTGCAGTGCAGGAGGAGCAGAGCCCAGGAGCTCCCTCCACACCCAGCGACACCAGGAGCCTGCTCCAGGCTCCACTGCAGCCTCTGAGCTGCTCAACCCTGGATGCTGAGAATTTTAAACTTTCTCTGCTTCCAGGCAATGACCCCCAAGAGAACACTGCATTTGACCTGAGGCCATGGAGAAGCTTCCAAAATGGAATGATGGAACTGGGATTGTGGGTGTGGAGTGTGGATAGAAGTGTGTGATATCACAGGGTGGAAATCTTAGAGTTTAGAGGTTTAGAATGTAGTAATATATATAAGGCAAGATGGAGGTTTTAGGGTGTGGCTGATCCTTCTTCTTCACCTTCTTCTCCATGGGTTTGAGTGGTATTCTGTAATTGGTTAGAAAAGTCTGCATTGTCAACTTTGGGTGATTAGTTATTGGGTTAAAAGCAAAAATAATGTAGGTGTCCTTTCTTAATTGGATAGTTTAGCCTTAAAAGACCTTGTAGAGAAAGATAGTTTGCCATTTGGTAGCTTGTTAGTAGAATGCTGTAGAACTCACAGCTTGTGGGACTGTAACATAGATAAGAAATAATAAACATTTGAGCCCCAACACAAAATACCATCTTGAGCACTTTCAATCCTGACCCTGACAGAGGCAGAGAAGAAGATAAGGAACTGACACTGAGCCCTGTGAGGACACCAGCTCCCAAACTCCTCACACCTAATGGCCCAAACACCAGGGCCTGATTTTGTGATGTCTACAGAGCAATCAGGGTGTCTTGTAAAGAATGGTGAAAATGTCTGATTTCACTTTTTATGCTAAAACTGCTCAGGAATTGCTCCTACTGGAGACACCATTCCAAAGGCCAGAGGAACTCAGATTTTGGGAATCATGGCTGCATACAGGAGTTCTTCCATCAAACCCCAGAGCTGTCAGTGCAGCAGAGCCAGTCAGCTCCACTTTTCCTGTGTAGACAAAACCCAACTCCAAGCTGAAATTTCCTTAAGACACATCTTGTATTTCAGGATCTTTTGGTGCTACTTTCATCTCCAATCCACATATTGCAGGCCTATAATAATAATAATAGCAATAATAATAGTAATAATAATAGTAATAATAGTAGCAATAATGATAATACCTTTTGTATGTACATAACACCTTTCATCCAAGGATCTAAGTCACAATTACAGCCCCACACATTCCTGCACATTACAGCCCTATAATTCTAAGACTGTTCAAGTATCCAGACTTCAAAGGGAATGTGGATTTCCCCTCCAGCCCAGTCATGGTGCCCAACATGCTGGAGATGTTTCAAAGGTGTTTCAAAGGTGCCTTGGCAGTAGCCAGAGGTAGTCAGAGGAGCTCTCTGAAGCTAAAAGGAGCCGTCATGGGTTCTTCCCTTCCCTCTCCCAGCCCCTCTTTAGTCTCCCTGGGAACTCAGCACAGCCCTGGGATGAGGGTGATGCTCCCATGAGACCTTTGTGTCTGTGCAGTGGGAGGTGAAAAGACAGAAATGTTGTTGAAAGGAAAAGCAAGTGACAGCACAAGCTCATCTGGATGACTGTGACTTCCAGCCAAGGTAAAACCCACAGCATTTTGGTCAAAAGTAAGTTCACAGAAAAATTGTGTTCCACTAAAAAATCAGTGAGGCTGGGGGAAATGGTGAGATTTTTCATTGTAAGACCTTTTTTAAAGGGTTCAAAGATTTTCAGATGACTCAAAAAAGAAAAGTACTCTGGTTTGGGTCAAAGCAAAATGGTTTGGGGATAGTCAGAGCAAACTTGTTGTGTTTTGGTTTGGTTTAGTTTTAATTGCTTGGGAAACCTGAAGAGAACTTCCCTACTTGTTTAACCCAAGCCAGCCTTTTCCCTCCTTTTTAGGCTTAGCAAAGAGCTGCACCAGCTGCTATTTACCCCAACCATTCAGGAGGAATTGTGCTGCAAGGAAGGGAACTTCCTACAGACAACAGAACTGGGGTTTCCAGCATCCCTGGCCAAGCTGGGTTCACTTCCTCACTGGGGTCCTCCAGTGCTGCCCAGGAGCTCTGAGAGCAGAGCCTTGGCTGTGAGGAGTTTCTGAGCAGCTGCTCTGACTTGTGGCTGCTCCAGCAGTGAGCAGTGATGAGGCCAGCGGACAGGAAAGGCAGCCCCTAAACCTGAGAGTTCAGTGGTGCTTTTCTTTGTGTTGTAGCTGAACAAATGGAAAGCTCAAGAACTTTTTAATAAACTTCTAAAAGGTATTTTAGCTTGAGAGGTCCAGACATGTGGTTGGAAAGTGCAGAGAGTCTCCAGCTCTTCCAGAGCACTGGTTTGAGCAATTGATCTCACATCACGTTGGGAAGGGGTTATTAGTAGTGCTTTAAAGATGGGGAGACTGAGGCACAGGAAAAGAAAAGGGCTTTGGGGTCAACCATAAGGCTGGGACAGGGCTAGAGACCTGTTCCTCGTGCTGCACTGTCCTTTGTGTCTCCCAGCTGTATCAAACAAGGGATCCAAAGCTTGTGGGACACCTGCCCCCTAAAGTCTGAGTCCTTGTGTCCCTTCACCAGGAGAAACCCTTTCCCCAGAGCATCTGTGAGATGTTAGGTCTCCCCTGGAAGGGGACTGGGTGCACCCCAGAGTCTCGCCAGGTGAGCCAGGGCTCTCCATGGAGGAGCAGGGCGGTTTTCACAGCGTGAGCGAGCTCACCTCAGACACACCACACTAACCAGCATGGCTGCTGCACATTTCCTCTCCCCCTTCTGCAATAAATCACAGCTTCCAGCATTCATGCTTTTGTCACTAATAAATCTTCTGCTGTCTTACACCACATGAAAGCACAACAATACCTAAACTGGCAGGCACTTCCCTGCACGGGACGCAGCTGCAAACACAACCTGCAGCACAGGAACCTGCTGCCTGCCCTGAGCTGGAGAGAACTCACACTCAGCAGGTAAAGGAGGCCTGCTCCATGCTCTAGAAAGACCTACATTTGTTGATTTAATTTTTTAAGATTTTTTAAGCTTTCTGATGTTTACATTTTTGTAACAAACTTTCTGTAAATAACTTATTGTTTTGTATTCTTTTATGAAAGAAGAGAAATTTGATAGACTGTTTGTTCAGAGTCATTGGAGGGGTAACACCTTCACTTTCTAATCTACTGTCACTTTTAGAATTCTATAAATGTTAGAGTCAGAAAATAAACTTCTCTTTTTACCTTGACAACAACAGTGTGTGTGCATTGTGTTATTTCATGTCCTGTGGTGACACACATGGAACACCATCAAACACACCTGTGCAACAGGACCTCATTAATGCATGGAACACACTGCCACAGGAAATCAGGGCAGCACACAAACCTCACCTGCACCTCTGATCAGGGTCCTGTCCTGGCTGTGGTACCTTTGCTTCACCTGAGCCTAAAGGTGCATCTCTGCCCTTTGCTGTATGAGGGAACCTTCCAGTTTTGGGATGATATCTGACCACTGCCAGCCCTGTGGCCAGGAGAAGAGAGGCAGAGAGCAGCTCTGTGGGTCTGCATCTTCTCCTTCCCTTGGGAGCAGCCAGCTGAGCACGAACAGCACAGAACCCTGGCTGTGCCTGAGCCAGGGTGAGCCAGAGCTGCCTGGGGAGTGCAGCGAGCCCAGGGGAGGCTCTGAGCTGCTCACAGGGCTGGAGCCCCCCCTGCTCTGCAGCCAGGCTGGGAACTGGGGCTGTCACCTGGAAAGAGCTCCAGGGAGAGCTCAGAGCCCTTTGCAGTGCCTAAAGGGGCTCCAAGGGAGATGGAGAGGGACTGGGGACAAGGGCCTGGGATGACAGGGCAAGGGGGAATGGCTTTGAACTGCCAGAGATATTGGGATATTGGGCAGGAATTGTTCCCTGTGAGGGTGGGCAGGCCCTGGCACAGGTGCCCAGAGCAGCTGGGGCTGCCCCTGGATCCCTGGGAGTGTCCAAGGCCAGGCTGGACAGGGCTGGGAGCAGCCTGGGGCAGTGGAAGGTGTCCCTGCCATGGCAGGCAGGTGGAACAGGATGAGCTTTCTGGTTCTTTCCAACCCAAACCCTCCTGGGATTCTGTCATTCTAAGATGAAGTGCTCACATGGCTGTTTCCTTTCTCAGCCCCCAGGCCCTGAGGGGCTGGTGCAGGGGACACTTCCAGGGATGCAGAACCAGGGATAAAGCAGAACTGCAGAGGTTGTTTCCTGCAACCAGAATTTTTTCTTGTGTCCTCAGGGAAAGACAGAAGAGGAATTTCTATCTAAAGGTGCAAATGTCTTTCCTGCAGGTTTCATGCAAAGATAAATATTTGCTTTACTGAGGTTGAGAAATGCCCACAACTGTGAATTCTCTTGAAATTTCAAGACACAATTATACCCAGAGCCATCCCCACATCAGGTGACATCCCTGGGGAGGTGACTTGTGCCTTCTGACCCTGCAGGTCCCTGAGATCCCTGATGCTGCCCCACCTCACAGTGCCACAGCCCCCATTGCTCCATGCTGGCACAGCCAGTGCTGGGAGGTGGCACAGGCAGGGGTGTTCCAGATTGCAATGCAAGATGTTTTCAATTACCATCTGTATGGCAGATTATCTTTCACCAGTGGGCAGTTTGCCTTATCTCTCTCTGAGTGACCACAATCACTCCTCCCTTGGGAGGGGACACCTGCTGATAACAGCCATTGAATGTCCCTGCATGGCTGATAAGAACTACAGCATCCCATTGGAAGATGTGAGCCCAGAGGGAGGAGCCAAGCATTCCTACCTGGATAGAATCTGGAGATTCTGGAACACCAGCACAGCTTCTGCACTGGATTGCCCAGAGGAACAGCAGCTGCCTCTGCCCCTGGATCTTCAGAGGCAGAGACTGCACCTTTCTCCAGGATCCCTGCTCCAGCAGAACCAGCCCTGGCACTGCAGGAGGGCTGAGCCACAATTCCAATGGTTCTGCTGCCAGCACCCTGACCCACAGGGTGTCAGGCTGGGCTCTGACTCTGGCAGTGTTGTTCTAAGGTACTGCATTGTTTATTTTATGCTTTTATTATTTTCTTCCCTATTAAAGAACTGTTATTTCCTGCTCCCATATTTTTGCCTGAGAGCTCCTTAATTTAAAATTTATAACAATTCAGAGGGGTGGGGAGAGTTTACATTCTCCATTTCAGGGGAGGCTCCTGCCTTCCTTAGCAGACTCCTGGCTTTCCAAACCAAGACAAGGGGGAATGTCCCAAATGGCCTTCAGGGCTCAATGTCACCTCACCAAACCTTTCAGCCTGCTTGCCCCTGGTCTCCCTGCCATACTTGGCAGAATAGCCAAATTTCTGCTCCCTTCCAGCCCTGTGGTTCCCACCGTGGCACATCTGATGGGATGACACGTGGTTCTTGGGCTTCACCTTGCCTTTGAAGCAAGGGAATGTTCCTAATTGGAGCCCCACGGGGATGTTCAGTGCTGGAAACCATCCTGTCTCCCGGGCTCTCTTTGTAGTGGGGCCTGTGGCTGCTCACAAGAACAGACAGCCTGTCCCTTGAGCATGTCCTGGCCTTATAGGTGTGTTCTACTGCTCCACTCCCATGGGCACTGCTTTTCATTTGCAAATCCTTTAAAGGGCTTGAAACAGCTACAGGAAGGCTGCAAACAAGGCAAAGGGAGACAGAGAGCTGTGGATAGCCTGAGAGACCTGTCTGTCCATGGAGGGGAGGAGACTGGGAGCTGCCCTCCTTCATCCCTGCCAGCAAAGCCTGGGCTGCTGCAGCTGGGAATGGTTTTACATGAGCCCTTTTTGGGTCCTTGATGCATCCCTGCAGGACTGGAGGCATCACCTGAGCTTCCCTGGGTCCTGCCCCTGCTCTCCATTCTGGCACAGCTCCTGCCTCCCCACGGGCTGGAGCCCGGCTCTGTTTCAGCTGGGCAGGACGTTTGTCCTTGGTCCTGCTGCTCCTCACAAAGACCTTTTCTGATCTCTTTCCTGCTCCTACCAAACTCAAGCCATTCCCCTGCCAGCCCTGTCAGCCCTGCCCTATGCCTTCCCACCACTTTTCAGAGCGCTGCTTGCTGATCCCTGTCCTGGCTCCTCTCCTGTCCCTCCGGTCCCTGTCCCACCGGCAGGACTCCGTCCCTGAGCCCAGCCCAGGCCCTGGGGCAGGACCTGAGCAGCAGCTCCAGAGGCAGGGAGGCATTTCACACCCCGGCTGCATGGGCGGTGTCCGGGGCAGCCCCTGCCCTGCCCTGGGCAGAGGGAGCTCCCCAGAGGGGTCCCTGGGCTCCACTGCAGAGCTGGGAGTGCTCTGCTCCCCCTTCCCTCCCCAGAGGCTCCCTGGGCTCCCCCTATTCCCAGAGGGCTCCGTGGGTTTCCCCTGCACCCCACAGGGGTCCCTGGGCTCCACTGCAGAGCTGGGAGTGCTGTGCTCCCCCTTCCCTCCCCAAAGGGGTCCCTGTGCTCTCCCTATTCCCATAGGGGTCCCTGGGCTCCCCCTGTTCCCAGAGGGGTCCCTGTGCTCCCCCCCCGTTCCCAGGGGTGTCCCTGGGCTCCCCCCGTTCCCAGGGGTGTCCCTGGGCTCCCGCTGCCTCCCCGTTCCTCCCCCGGCCGCCGCTGCTCCCTGACCCAGGCAGGTGCAGGGGGGGAGCGGCGTTCGCAGCCCCAGCGCTGCCTTTGGCACCGGAGCCCCCAGCAGAATCAAAGAGCTTTTCAAAGCAAACCTTCAACTGCTTTAATCGCCGGCGAGAGCTCCTCCCACACACATCTAAGGGCCATGAGCTCAGTGTTTTCGTTGCCCCGGGCAGATTTATGAGGTTATTCTTGAAGAAAGGGCGGGAGAGAGGGGAGGCTGTGGCATATTGCTTAGCCCGGGGGGCGGGCAGGGAGCGGGGGGAGCGAGGGAGGCTTTGCGCTGCAAGGACCTTGCAGGGAGCCGGGCGGTGCAGGAGAGGAAAAGCGGGATGGGGCTGGGCGAGCTGGAACCCAGGGCTTGTGGCCGGCCAGCAGCAGCTCCCTCCATCCCCCGGCTCCTCCATCCATCCCCGGCTCCTCCCTCCATCCCCCGGCTCCTCCCTCCATCCCCGGCTCCTCCATCCATCCCCAGCTCCTCCATCCCCCGGCTCCTCCATCCCCCGGCTCCTCCATCCATCCCCGGCTCCTCCATCCATCCCTGACTCCTCCATCCATCCCCCAGCTCCTCCATCCATCCCTGACTCCTCCATCCATCCCCGACTCCTCCATCCATCCCCGGCTCCTCCATCCATCCCCCGGCTCCTCCATCCATCCCCGGCTCCTCCATCCATCCCCCGGCTCCTCCATCCATCCCCGGCTCCTCCATCCATCCCCAACTCCTCCATCCATCCCCAGCTCCTCCATCCATCCCCAGCTCCTCCATCCATCCCCGACTCCTCCATCCATCCCCCGGCTCCTCCATCCATCCCCAGCTCCTCCATCCATCCCCGACTCCTCCATCCATCCCCCGGCTCCTCCATCCATCCCCGGCTCCTCCATCCATCCCCGGCTCCTCCATCCATCCCCGGCTCCTCCATCCATTCCCAGCTCCTCCATCCATCCCCCGGCTCCTCCATCCATCCCCAGCTCCTCCATCCCCCGGCTCCTCCATCCATCCCCCGGCTCCTTCCATCCATCCCCATCTCCTTCATCCCCGGCTCCTCCATCCATCCCCGGCTCCTCCATCCATCCCCAGCTCCTCCATCCCCCGGCTCCTCCATCCATCCCCCAGCTCCTCCATCCATCCCCGGCTCCTCCATCCATCCCCAGCTCCTCCATCCATCCCCCGGCTCCTCCATCCATCCCCCGGCTCCTCCATCCCCAGCTCCTCCATCCATCCCCCGGCTCCTCCATCCATCCCCCGGCTCCTCCATCCCCAGCTCCTCCATCCATCCCCAGCTCCTCCATCCATCCCCGGCTCCTCCATCCCCAGCTCCTCCATCCCCGGCTCCTCCATCCCCGGCTCCTCCATCCATCCCCGGCTCCTCCATCCATCCCCAGCTCCTCCATCCATCCCCAGCTCCTCCATCCATCCCCCGGCTCCTCCATCCATCCCTGGTTCCTCCCTCCATCCCCCGGCTCCTCCATCCATCCCCAGCTCCTCCATCCATCCCCATCTCCTTCATCCCCGGCTCCTCCATCCATCCCCAGCTCCTCCATCCCTCGGCTCCTCCATCCCCTGCTCCTCCATTCCCCAGCCGGCACTGGAGCATCCCCAAAGCCGGGGCAGAGCGGCCGCGCTCCTCCAGCCGCAGCCGAGTCCCGGGAGGGTTTGCAGAGGAAGGAGGAGGGGGAGGCGTGCTGGCAGTGCAGCCTGTCCAGCCAGCCCGGCCCCAGCTCTGGCACAGCGGCTCCAAGCAGCCCCTGCCCTGCCCTCCCTCCATGCACCTGCTCCGCTTCTTTCTTTTTCTTTTTCTTTCTCTGCTTTCCCTTCCAGTGCAGCTCAGGCCAGGCTGCTGCCCCTCCTGCAGGGTGACCTGGGCACCAGCTGCTGACTTTGGGATGGGGCAGAGCTGTTCTGCATCTCCCCTCGTGCAGGAGTTGAATTCAGCCACTCTAGTGGATCCCTCCCTTCTTAATCAGCCTAATCCCAATAACAATCTACATCCACTCCAGAACAGAAAGCCTCACCTCCTTCTGAGAATGAAAATTCATTATAAACTTCAAAATCCCCATCAGCATAAAAACAGACTTCTACTCCCTTACCTTCTTCCCCATTGCACTGTTGGTATCATGATCTATCCTACAATTTGCAACATGATATATGGCCTCAGACCCCTACATTACAAAATTTTTCACCTACCTACTATTCTTCCTAATCACCATAACCATCCTAATCATTGCCAACGACCTATTTGTCCTATTCATTGGCTCAGAAGATTCCAGAATTCTGTGGAATCTGAAAGTGTCCCCATCAAGAGTCAGAGATCTGCTCACATCCAGATACCCTCACCACTTCCTTTGGAACTGAGATCCTGGGGATGTCTCAGGTGGGATGGCACTGTAGGCACAACCTGTGTCACCTGCATTGTCACCTGCATTGTTATCTGCATTGTCACCTGCATTGTCACCTGCATTGTTATCTGCATTGTTATTTGCATTGTCACCTGCATTGTCACCTGCATTGTTATCTGCATTGTCACCTGCATTGTCACCTGCATTGTCACCTGCAGCACTGCCTGTTGTGCCTGGAAGGACTTGAGGGATGCCCCCCTTGTTCATGGAGCAGTTTCCTCCATAGAGCACAGCATCCCATTAATGCCAGCCCTACCCACAGTGGGAAAACAGCAGCCAGGTAAAGGGAACAGTGCTGGACCCAAACCTCATGGCATAGAGAGCAGAAGGGAGCAGAGCCTTGGCAGAAAAGGGGCCTGGGAGATGAAGCAGCAGGAGGAAATGGGAAGAGATGTCATGGAACTCATTGGAAATTCAGAGACTTCTGAACTTCCTTTCCCTTGGGCCTAGAACAAAGAGCCAGCATGTCAATATTTAGTATAGAACAAAAAAAATTATAAACTGTGTTTTAAAAACAGCAAAATGTTTTGATTTGGTAGTCTTGAAGTCCTGTAATGTGAATATTAAATGGCCTATGGGTAAATGTAACACCAGCAGGTAAAAATATGTAAATGGAAACTCTTTTTTAGAAAGACACTGAAGTGAAAACACTGAAATAATCTCTCCTGATTGAACTTGTTACTACATTTCTACCCTTTACAGCCCCATGAACATTTTCATTAAGCTTTTCCTTTGCAATTAAATGAGATATTGCTTGGAAAACCATCCCACCAAACGTGCTCTTCAGGCAGCTCTAGGACTGACTTCACTATTAAGGCATGCTGAGAGCTCTGGGGCTCAGCCTGGAGAAAAGCAGCTCTGGGGAGACCTCAGAGCCCCTTCCAGTGCCTAAAGGGGCTTGAAGAAAAGAGGGAGAGCAATTTTTGCATGGGCAGCTAGTGACAGGATAAGGGAGAATGGCTTCCCACAGACAGAGGGCAGATTCAGATTAAATGTTCCTAAGAAATTCTTCCCTGTGAGGGTGGTGAGGCCCTGGGCACCTCAGGGTGCCCAGAGAAGCTGTGGCTGCCCCATCCCTGGAAGTGTTTGGGGTCAGGTTGGATGGAGCTTAGAGCAGCCTGGGCTGGTGGAAGGTGGAGTGAGATGATCTTTGAGGTCTCTTCCAGCCCAGACTGTTCTGGGGCTCTATGATTCATGGTCCTGCAGTTCTGGCTTTGCTCTGAGCACTCCCACCCCTCCCTCACTCCCTCCAGCCCCCTGACCTGGGCTCCCTCACCATATTTTGTCTGCTTGCTGAGGAGTTTGGTGTCTTTCCACTGCCCTGAGCCTGGAGTCCAGACACAGCCACGAAGCATCTGCAGAATTGTGCTCATCATCCTCAGTGCAGGGCTGAAGGCACACTGAGCACTGCCAGGGGACCAGGGCATTTCAGCTCCTGCTGGCCTGGGAGCTCCACCTTGCCCAGAGGACACAAAAGAACATTTGGAAACACTTGCTCAGGAGCTGTGCTGTTTCCTTGTTGCTGTACAGTTTCTCTCACAAGCTGTGCCTGGTCCCAGACATTCTCAGTTTGATTTTCTCCTCCTTGCAGGCTGGGGAGCACAGGACAGGAATTCCTGATTCTGGTTAGTGCTCATCTCCCTGCTCCAGAGGGAAACACCAGCCAGAGCCCTGGATTCAGTGCCAGCAGCTCTCCCTGAAGTCAGTCCTTGGTTTGGACCAGCCCCTTTGGGTGTCCCAAAGTGCCATTGAGCAGGAGTGCTGGGAGATGTTCCCCCTTGGGGCACTCACAGCAAAACACCAGCAAAAAGCCACTGTCACCCATGGGAGAGCCTGAGGCTGTGACTGAGGTGCTGGGCAAAGGGAGCTGAATCCCTGCCTGCCCCTAAAGTCTTTGGGATGCTGCTGGCAAGGATGCAGAGCACACCTGTGTCCCTGTGGAGTGCCTGTATGCAATCAGCAGATGGACTCTGTGGAGTCCCTCTGAAGGAACCCAAACCCCTGAAAGCAGAAAACCCTTGTCAGCCCTAATATTTTAGGTGTGGAAAAAAAAAAGCTCCTCAAAGCTGATAAATGGTGAATATAAACCTGTGAATGCACTGCAGTGTGCAGGGCTCAGCTCTTCATGTGTCCCTCACCAGCTTTATCTCCCTCATCCACAACCCCAAGCCCATAAACATTTCCCCTTGTTCCTGCTTTGGTTTCCCTTCTCCCAGGCATTCCCAAGGATGAGATTGCAGACTTTGGACTGTACAGGCATCCTGGATTGCAAGATAAGTCTGTGTTCTATTGCCATCTGTCAGAGCTGGGGCAGTTCTCTGCTGTTCATGGGGCAGTTTTCTTTATCTCTCCCACAACCAATCCTCTCTCCATGAAATATCCTCTGTTCATGGGACATTATTTATTATCTTCTCTCAATGGGCCAGTGAGTGTCCCTGCATGGCTGATCCAATTCCATCATCCCATGGGGAGATGCTCCGCCCAGGGGAGGAGCCAAGCATTCCTACCTGGGTACAATCTGAGCCTGGACCAGCACAGCAGCCTTTGCCCAGTGCATTGCCAGAGGAGCAGCTTCTGCTGCCCTGCATGGCCAGAGGGAGCCCAGGCCCATCTGCAGCAGCCCTGGAGCTGCAGAGGAAAACTCCCCCCTTGTGCAGGATCCCTGCTCCAGCAGAGCCACAGCTGGCACTGCAGGAGGGCTGAGCCCCCATGGGATGGGGCTGTGCCACCCCCCTGACACACAGGGGACAGGGACTGCTCTGACTCTGGCAGGGGTTTTTTACTTCATTTTTTAATATTTTTTATTTTCTTCCCTAATAAGGAACTGTTATTCCTGCTCCCATATCTTTGCCTGAGAGCCCCTTAATTTCCAAATGATAATAATTCAGAGGGAGGGGTTTACATTTTCCATTTCAAGGGAGGCTCCTGCCTTCCTTAGCAGACACCTGGCTTTTCAAACTGAGACAACAGGGCAGGAATGGCTCTTCCTATCAGTCTGCCAGCAGGAAGGAGGTCAGGCAGAGAGCAGCCCCAGTCTGCTGGCCAGCTGCAGCAGCATTTGGGAGTCCTGGGCTGCATTGTGGCCTGAGAAGTGGAAGGGTCTGGGAGTGAGTCTGCACCTCTGTGGTGTGTTTGGATGGGTCCTGCTGCAGCCTGGGGCTCCCGTGGTGACCATGGCACGAAGAAGAAGCTGCAGATGGGCCCTGGCACTGGGCAAGCATTGGGCACAGGATGGTGACTCACTGGTCTGTACACAATCACCTGGGCCAGGAGGGCAGCCCCAGGAAGGATTCAATTTACACTTTGCATTGGGATTTTGTGCTCTCTGCATTTTTGGCTGCTCCCTCTTTCTCCCTAGGGTGTGTGACTGTCCCAAAGGCACAGAGGGGTCTCTGTCACCCCTGCAGGAACCCCAAATCCTTGGGGAGCTTTAATCACCCTTCAGCCCCAACACCCTGCCCAGGCTTCCAGAGGGCAGCCCCACATCCTGCTGTGCCAGCTCCTGGGTGCTCCCCATGCTGGGGGTTCTGGTGGCTGTCCCTGCCACAGGGGGGCTGCCAGGGGCAGATGTTGCACATGGGGAGGGGTTTGGGCTGAGGGGAGCTCCTTCAGCTGCTGTGCTGCTGCAGGCACCAGCTGTGTGTGAGCCTGCAATCCTGCTGCCTCACCCACCTGCTGCTCTGTGGCTCTTTACAAAATGCAAATATCAAGAAAAAGGCACCTTTCCCTCACTCTGCCCTGTGCTGGACCCAGCACTGTGTGTCCTGGGAAGTGTCTTCTCAGCTTCAAACCATCCCTGTCTCCTGCACATCCCTGTCAGGGCTCTGTGGCACCTGATTCCAGAGGGCAGCTCAGAGGAGATGCCCTCAGAGGGTGATGCAGGGCCCCAGACTCCCAATGGGATGCTAAATTCCAGACAGGGTCTCAAAATGTCTCTGCAAGGTGAGAACAGCCCTGAAGGCTCCTGGTCCCGTTCTCCTCAAGGGAAAGAGTGTGGGGAATGAGGAGCCCTCTGTCTGGGCAGCCTCACAAGATGCTTGGTGATACCTGGGAGCAGCCAGGACCTGCTGCTTTTCCCTCCCCCAGCTGGTGCTGTGGCAGCAGCAGCCTGCCAGCCCCATCAGCTGTGCCCTGCCCCAGGCCCCTGCTGCTTTCCCAGGACACAGAACAGCTCTGCAGGCTGTGCCTGGCTCCACAGCGAGGTCTGCAGGGGCCTGGGGCAGGATCACAGCGGGCACTGGTGTTTCTGGGGACGGGCACAGAGCAGCAGAACTGCCCCACTGACCCCTCTGTGGGGCTGGGGAGACCCGAGACCCGTGGGAAGGGGGGGATGGCTCCTCCAGCTGAGCTTTGAGAAGCACCAGGCTGCTTCTGGTGCGTGGCACCCTCCAGGTTTGTGCCCTTCATCTCTCCCCCTGCAGTATCTGCCTTCCCCCTCTCCACAGGGCTGTGCTCCCCTGCCCTGGATTGCCAAGCAAATTGGATTCCATTTGCTGTTTTATGGCAGCTGGCTTCTGTTCATGGGCAGTTTTCCTTATCTCTTCCACACCCAGTGCTCCCTCCAGGGAGACATCTGCTGATAACAGCCATTGAATGTCCCTGCATGGCTGATAAGAGCTACAGCATCCCATTGGGTGATGTGAGCCCTGGGGGAGGAGCCAAGCATTCCTACCTGGATATAATCTGGGGATTCTGGAACACCAGCACAGCTTCTGCACTGGATTGCCCAGAGGAACAGCAGCTGCCTCTGCCCCTGGATCTTCAGAGGCAGAGACTGCACCTTTCTCCAGGATCCCTGCTCCAGCAGAACCAGCCCTGGCACTGCAGGAGGGCTGAGCCACAATTCCAATGGTTCTGCTGCCAACACCCTGACCCACAGGGTGTCAGGTTGGGTTCTGACTCTGGCAGTGCTGTTTTAGTTACTGCATTGTTTATTTTATCCTTTTATTTTTTTCCCTATTAAAGAACTGTTATTTCCTGCTCCCATATTTTTGCTTCAGAGCCCCTTAATTTAAAATTTATAGCAATTCAGAGGGTGGGGAGGGTTCACATTCTCCATTTCAGGGGAGGCTCCTGCCTTCCTTAGCAGACTCCTGGCTTTCCAAACCAAGACTTCCCCACTCTACCCCACTCTGTCCCACTCTGTCCCACAAGCTCACTGCTCACACCAGGGGGTTTGATCAGCCCTCACAAAAACAGGAGCAATAGTTAACAGTGTTACTGCTCTCTTTAAATATTGACTCGAAGAGTGCAGAGAAGCTGGAGCCAAAATCTCCTAGGAGCTGTGCAGGGGAAGGATGAGAGGTAATGGGCACAAAAGAACCATAGGAATTTGCAATTTGATATTAGGAAACATGGGATGGTAAAGAATGAGGAAAAGATGAGGGATTCTTAGAGATACTCCTAAGATTATCCAGTAGATTTGCCTGCTGGACAAGATCCTGACCAGCCTCACAAGGTGGACCCATTAGAATGTGGATAAGAGACCTCCCGAAGTGTCTTCCAGCCTAGGAGATCTGGGCAATCCTTCCAGTACCTCCCCATGTACATGGCTGGGGATAAGAGCCTGTCACAGCCCTCTAGACCTGTGCAGGGTGTGGGTGTGTGTGCTCCCTGACCAGCTGATGTCCACACGTGGCCATGGCACCACTGGTGTTGCCTTTCCATCCCAAGGTGGTCTCTGCTGAGACAGATTCTCCCTTTCTTTCCTGCAAGTGACAGCTGGACAGGCCAGCACATCCCTGGGGGGACCTGGCAGGCACAACCAATACGGTGTCATTTGTTTTTTTTGTGAAAGAGGAGCAGCCTCAAAAACTTGAGATCATTACCTCACCCCCAGCATTGCACCTGTCCCCTTGCAGGGGCTGGTAGCCAGTTCCATGGGGCTGAGGGGGTCAGGATTATAAATGGTTACAAAGCAGGTGAAATACTTTTGATTTTCTTTTCCCTCTTGGGTGTTAATTTGTAATGATTCCACTCTCTAGTAATTTTGATTTTGTTTGCTTTTGAACAAATTTTGAATGTTAAATATTCCCGTGTGACTATGAGGAGTAGTTTATTTCCAGCTGCCTCACTTTAGAAAACACTTGGCTGGTGTTTTATTTTTGCTTGTTCCTTTTGCATCATTGCTACTTTTCCTTTCTCATTAACTGCTCCTCACCCCTCCTGGGGCAGGGGCTGCCCTGAGCACCTGCACCCAGCTGCAGGCACCTCCTGGTGACAGCCAGGGGACAGCTGGGGGCAGAGCTGCACCAGCCCCTGTGATTCCCTGGGCAATCTGAGGTGGGGCTGCTCCTCCAGGTCATGTGCAGGGTGGGCAGTGGTGCCAGGGATCACAGCCAAGACAATATTTTAAGCACCAAGAAGCTTTTCCCATTTTCCCATCCTCCTGTGAGCCCCTTAGAGCAGTGACCTCTCTGCTGCACAGGAACCTTCCCCAATGCAGCTCCACTCTCCTGCACCCCCAGCTTGGTGCAGTCCTCTCCAGGGAGCCCCCAGCAGCTCCAGCCCCCTGTGCTGCAGCCCCAGATCAGCTCTGACACACACTGAGGGACAGAGAGGGGGTAGGTGACACAGGATGGCCCTGGCACCTCAGCTGAAGGGGAAATCTCTCCCCTCTCCTGGACCACAGCTGCAATTTCACCAGCGATGGAATTTTCACCTCTGAAAACACCTGGCTTGGGATGGGTGGCATCGGGGCCGTGTTCAGAGAGGTGCAGAGTGAGCAAGGACAGGATTCTTGCAGGGACACAGGCACCGGGGGTGGCACCAGCTCATTAGTGTGAGGCAGCGTCTCATCAAGGGTGATTACAGGATCCTTCCTTTTGCTCCGGAGGAAATGCTGCTCTCACAGTGCCAGCGACTTGCTGACAACACAGGGCACGGAGCAGAGAAGCTGGGAAGTTTTGTGAGCAGCTGCCCACCAGCTCCGTGCTCCTGCTGCCCTTCCAGGGCTCCCTCTTCAGCTCTTGTGGCTCTCCAAAGCACTCCAGCATTTCTTTATATATTTGAATGGGGAGTTCAAGCCTGTATTTCCACGAAGAACTTAGATTTCACTCCTATATCCACGCTTCCTACAAAATTAATGCTGATTTGCTGTGACAAGCCAGCCCTGGCTGCCCACTGTACCTGATCTCACCTAACTTGCTGACAGTAGTGACAGGAGCAGGGAGGAACCCAGCTCTCCAGGGCTGCTCCAGTCATTCCCAGCTCATCCTGACTCTGCTTCCATCACATCTGTTCGGGGCTCTCCCTGGCAGGGTTACTGGGGAAGCACCACACGGGTCGGTTTTCCCAAAGGGGAAGGGAGGGACGAACACCGAGGCTCCCCCGACACCGCCGGGCCCGCCCCGCTCCCGAGCGTCCCCCGGGCCGGGCCAGCCCTGCGGGACCGGGGCTGGGGAGGGGAGGGGGCTCTGCCCGGGCACGGGGACACCGCGGTCACCGACGGCACCGTGAGAGCCCCGGGAGCGGGGCCGGGACAGCCCATGGGGGCTACAGACACCGGGAATGGGGCTGGGACAGAGACGGGAACGGGGCTGGGACAGACACCGGGAACGGGCCGGGACAAACACCGGGAACGGGGCTGGGAGAGACACCGGGAACGGGGCCGGGACAGACACCGGGAATGGGGCCGGGACAGACACCGGGAACGGGGCCGGGACAGACACAGGAACGGGGCTGGGACAGACACCGGGAACGGGGCCGGGACAGACACCGGGAACGGGGCCGGGACAGACACCGGGAATGGGGCTGGGACAGACACAGGAACAGGGCTGGGACAGACACCGGGAATGGGGCCGGGACAGACACCGGGAACAGGGCTGGGACAGACACCGGGAATGGGGCCGGGACCGACACCGGGAACGGGGCTGGGACAGACAACGGGAACGGGGCTGGGACAGACACCGGGAACGGGCCAGGACAGACAGCGGGAATGGGGCTGGGACAGCCCATGGGGGGTACAGACACCGGGAACAGGGCTGGGACAGACACCGGGAATGGGGCCGGGACAGACACGGAGAGAGCGGGTCCGGTACAGCCCATGGGGGCTCGGGGCCGGTACAGACACAGGAACGGAGCCGCGGCCAAGGGACAGCACCAGCAGCGTCCCGAAGTGCGGGGTGCTCCAGGCTGCCCCGAGGGTCCAGCCCCGCTGAAATCCAGGGCTGCACCCGCTCCGGGCCGGCAGCACCTCCAGCATCCCCCCCTGGTCCATGCACAGGGACCCGTGTCCCAGCGCTCCGTGTCCCAGCGCTCCGTGTCCCTGCTCCAGCCACCGTGGGCAGGTGACGGCGGCACTGAGCTCCGGGAACACCGGAATGTCCCTGGGCTCATGGGACGCTGTGCAGCTCCCAGCCCAAGGCACAGCCCCGTGGGGAGGACCTGCGGCGTCTCCTCTGAGCAGTGGCACCAAGGGGTGCCCCATCCCGGGGCACCTCAGGGTGAAGGGGGCGCCTGGTGGGGCTGCCCCTGTCCCCACAGGAGCAGGCAATGCTCTGCATTCTCCCACATGGTCCTGTGACTTCTCGCTCGTGGGCAGCCGGTTCCAAACCAGCCCCAGGGACAGTTCTGTGCAGTCACACCTCATGTCACAAGTGGTTCCCTCTCCCAGGGGAAATACAGCCTGCATGACACATTTCTCTCATCTTTCATGGTCTCCAGCGAGCGTCGTCCTTCTCCTGCCTTATTTCCCTCCCAGCTAATCCAGCACAGCTCGGGCCATGCAGTGGCTGGCACAAGACTGCGCTCCTCAGGCGAGCGGGAGGAGCAGAGCAGCTCTCACCCAGCACTGGCAGCTTCCACCTGGCTGTGCAGAGCCTTCCTGGGCGGGTTTGGGTGCTCTGCCCTGCCAGCTGAGCACCTGCGCCTTTGGGGGAAAAGCACCCCCGTGGTCTGTGTGCCGTCCCCTCTCAGCAGCGAGCACAGCGTGAGCATCCATCCCCAGCCCTGCCTGGGGCTGCCGGCGCTCCCTGAGGGCTGTGGCACACACGGCTTCCCCTGGCACTGCCCTGGCTGCATTCCGAGCCGGGAATGCCGCGCTCCTGCCCAGCCTGCTGCCAAACAGCTGCCGCTGCAGCGCTGAGGACGAGCCCAGGAAGCATCAGGGATAACTTGGCTCCCTGAGAGAGATGTTTCCTCTCCCGCTTAAACCCTGGGATTTTCCACAGCCGTTTATCAGGATCCTCAGCCATCACCAGAATGATGGCACCGAGACCACCTCTGGGGATAGAAATGAACGCAGCAGTCTCTGTCAATTAACCCTTCGGGGTATTAACATCAGAAGGGGTATGAAACATTCAGATAATCAATAATTCCTCAATAAAATGAATACATAAATCATCACAACACTTACCAACCCCCCAAACCTCTCCCAAGGCTTAAATATTCATTTTAAAAAGGCAGCTCGGACACTGCTGGTGGCCAGCACAACCCAAACCCCGCAAAGCTCTGAGTTATTGCAGCTATTGAAATGCTTGACAGAAGGATCCCAGAGCAGTTTGCGCTAATTGCTGTGTAAAAACACTCCATTATGTGCTCAGACAATCAAAATCGACCCGGCAAGTCAGTTCAGGGTCCGCTGCAATCCCGGAGCGGAGCAGAACATCGCAGCATAAACAGTGCGGGAGGAGGGGAGCCGGGCAGGTCCTGCCCAAAGAGCTGCCTTTTCCCTTGTAATTTCGCTTGGTTTCTAATTTCCACAGGAAATTTAATTTCGGGAATATGTGGCACCAACTTCCAAGGCGGAGGAAAGCCGCAGCTGTCGGAGGGCTCCGGGGGAAGCATTGCAAAGAGAAGCAGCGAGGGTTTAGGCTCAGGCTGTACTTACAGGTACGCGGTGAGAGGGCTCAGGCCGGCAGGGAGCTCCGAGAGCCCCAGCTCGGAGCAATCCACCGAGAGCACGATGCCATCCTGCTCGCAGTGGCACTGGGGCGGGCAGGGGGGCGCACCTGGCTCGGCGGGCACCGCCTGGCAGCGGGCACAGCCCGCCAGGACAAGGCCCCACAAGAGCAGCAGCCCGTCCATGGGCAGCGGGCAGCTCCGGGGATGCGGCCGGGCAAGGGGAGGCATCGCTGAATGATCTTGGTTATTGGGTTTCAAGGGCTGGGCAGGGGCGTGAGACGCTCCAATGGGAGGAGTTAAACTTTCTACTCTTTCCCTCTCTCTCTCTCTCTCTCTCTCTCTCTCTTAGAGCTGGCAGGAATTTCATTCAAAGGGAAGAAAGGGGAAAAAAAAAAGCCAAAAGGAACCTCAACAAATAAAGACCTGTTCATAGCTCCAGGATGCAGGCTTGTTTTGTAAGCGTGTTTTTGTGAGATAGCAGGGCAGGGGAAGGCAGAGCTGGCTCCAGCAGGGCAGAGGAGTGAAGCAGTGAGGCAGGAGTACCCAAGGCACTCCATGGGCTCCAGACTCAGGGACTGAAATACAACCCCAGATAAAGGACTCTGTGTCTGTGCTGGCTGCTGAACTCAGCTGTGGCTGGAAAGTCAGGGGAGAAGGGCCTGAGCAGCTCAGGACCATGCCCAAGGCTGTCCGTCTGTCTGTCTGTCTGTCCTGAGCTGTCCCTCTCCTTGCAGCAGGGGAGGTGCAGGGATGGAGCAGCAGTGTCCCAGAGCCCCATGGGGCACACGGTGCTGTGTTGGCTGTGCCCAGGTGTGACCAGGTGTGAGCTGTGCTTGCAGGAGCTGCCCTGCACCGGTGGCAGGAGAGGGGGCTGGGTTCCTTCCACAGCTCCCCCTAACCCTGGCTAAAGTGGCCAAAGAAGAGGAATAATCCATTGAGTGGGGGTTTGAAGCTGTGTCACCTGGAGCTGTGTCACAGACCCTGCCCAGGCCAGGGTCCCCTCACAGTGTCCTGGAACCTGTGGGGTGGGCACAACATCACATGTCAAGGAGCTGATGAGTTCTGGGGCAGCAGAAACACCTGCCCAGCAAAGGGTGCTGGAGCTGCACAGGAGATCCTGCAGAGGACAGAGGACAGCCCTGTGTCCCCTCTGATGCCAGCCATGGGCTGTGATGCCCTCAGGAGGGGTCACTGCTGTCACCCCATGGCAGGGGGCTGAGGGACAGGGGAGAGCCAGGCCCCACAGCTTGAACCCCCCCAAGTCTCAGTACAAAGCCAAGCACCTCGTCTGTAACAGGGACAGCAGCTGCACGTGGGTCTCACCTGAAGACAGAAATAAGCTGTCCATGGGGCTTTAGGTACATCTGGGCTCTGGTTTGTTCCTCCCTCTGCCTCCCTCTCACCCCTGCATGGAGGAGGCGGATGGGGCAGAGAAAGAAGAGCCCAGGTTTGGGTGGCTGCACAGTGCACCCAAAAAGTCACTCCCACTGTACCCATGCTCTGGCAAAGTGCCCCATGGCCAAGGCACAGACTGAGGGCTGCTTTCACAGCCCTGCTTCCTCTGAACCAGCCTTTCCCTCTGCCATAAGCCTTTTCTGACAGATATTCCCATTACTGCAGGATAAAAGAGGCTGAAGGGTTATCTGGGGTCAGGAAGGTGAACTGGCACAGTGGGAGACTTAAACAGCTCCAGCTCATGGGGCTGGGGTGCCTTGAGACCTGTGAGAGCAGGAATCTCCTCTCCAAGAAAGTGCTGAGATGGAGTTCAGGGCTGGAGGCTCTGGCTGGGGTGATGCTGGGTGTGAAATATTTCACTTGCAAAGTGCATTCAGACCCTGCAGCTCCAGGACTCCCTGAGAGTGCTGCAGTCACTGGAGAGATCATCCCCCAGTGCAGAGCAGAGAGAGGATTCTGGTCTGGGAGCAGGAACTGGTTTAATTGGAATTAAGCCACTTCCATCATGAACAGTGCTGGGGATGTCATTAATTAAACATTTGCAATGTCTTTTGACAGCTCCAAATGTAAAACACAAAAGCTTGGTGGGGAGACAGGAGCCCTCCTCAGAGGGATGAGTCCCTGGGGTTCTCAGCACGCTTCCCCTCCAGCTCTGGGACACTGGCAGGGCCTGGAAAGGCTCTGACATCAGCCAGGAATTGGAATTTGGGCTGGAGAAAGTTCACTGCAGCTGGATCAAGGCTCCCTTGGATCCTGGTGTCATTTACAGGGAGGACAGAACCTCTGAGCTGGATGTGGGGGGTGAAATCCAGGTGGGTTTTCATGGCCCAAACAGGATTCCATCCTCATTTTTCCATCCTCCCTGGAAAATGCAGCTGGATCAAAGCTCAGAGCTCCCTTGGATGCTGGTGTCATTCACAGGGAGGACAGGTGGGTTTCCATGGCTTGCAATCCCCATGGATTCACTGCAGCTGGATCAGAGCTCCCTTGGATCTTGTGTCCTCTCCAGGGAGGGCAGAGCCCCTGAGCTGGAGCTGGGGGTGCTCTCTCACTCCTGGCTGCAGCAGCTCTCACCTGTGACCCCTGTTCCTCCAGCTCAGCTGCCCACACCAACCACATCCCCCCCTCCTGACAGTTCCTCACTCAGCAAATTGTCCTCAGCACCAGGGCTCTGCCTGATCACACTGTTACTGCAGCTCTTGCAGAAAATCACACTGAAGAGGCTCCTATTGCAACCATCTATTTCCTCAGGAAGGGTCTGACTGTGATTTTCACATTTCTGTGGAGCTGCATGTGCTGACATTGCAGAGCTTTTCTCCACGTACCTCACTTTGACTCCTCTGTTTGCCTTTTATTCCAGGCTGGCTGTGGTGGTTCATATCCATGTCTTATTTCTTTGAGATCTTATAACAGCAGCCAACATCCAAAGCATCATTTATTCCAGTGGGTCCTGGCAAAACTGAGGGTCTGCACACCGAGTTACTTGGACCACAGAGCTTGGATGCTCCCATGGTCTCATAGTTTACCATAGGAAAAAGTTAAAGAGGTGACACAAAACTTTTTATATAACTAACGATCTATTGAACCCCTGAAAAACTAAACACCCCTCTGTGAAAGACACATGTCAAAGATGAAAAAACCCAAGCTTTGATGCTTCCATAGTCTCATTGTTTAACACAGGAAAAATTTAAAGAAGTGATATAAAAAAAAATTTCTATAACTAACAATCTATTGAACCACTGAAAAACTAAACACCCCTCTGTGAAAGACACATGTCAAAGATTAAAAAAACCCCAAGAAACCCAATTTATTAACCTCAAAATGAATAAAATCTCAAATTAACCAACCAAAACCACTACACATGGCAAACCTGGCATTTCTGAATAAGCCCCTCGGGGGTGGAAGTGCAATTTCCAGCCCTGTCTGGCTGAAGCTGCAGCTCAGAGGGATCCGAGGCATCACTGCGGGCACGGAGCTCCCGCTGCTGCTCGGGGTCGGGCTTTTCCTGCAGCTCAGCCGTGTTTGTGTGTTGTCCTCTAGCGGCAGCGAGGGGAGAGCGCTGCCCCTGCCGGGTTCCTCTGGTCTGGACTGAAGGCACTTGGATGATTGCTCATGTTCAGGCTCAGGTGTTCATTATTTCTTATCACTAAAACAGTCTCACTGCTGTGAGCTCGGCAGCTTTTCATTAGAAGGCAGAAAATGGCCAACAATCTCTTGTTCCAAGGTCTTTTAAAACTAAACTATCCAATTAAGAACTGACACCTAGATTATTTTCAGTCTTAACCCAATAGCTAATGACTCAAAGTTGGCACTGCAGACTTTTCTGTCCAATTGCACAAAACCACCCAAACCCATGGAGAAGAAGGTGAAGAAGGAGCAGCCTCTGCCCTACAACCTCCATCTTGTTTTATCTATATTGCCATATTCTAAACCCTTAAACTCTAAGCTTTCCACCCTGTGATATCACACACTTCTATTCAAACTCCACACCCACAATCCCAGTTCTATCATTCCATTTTGGAAGCTTCTCCACGGCCTCAGGTCAGTGCAGTGTTCTCCTGGGGGTCATATCAGTTCCTCTGGGTCTGGACTGAAGGCACTTGGGATGACAGTTCATGCTGTTACCAGGAGCAGGGGAAAATGTGAGATTAGTTTGTAGATGGCTTTGATGTCAACTTGAATTACAATTCAGGAAAATCACTTAATTGGTGTGAAGAAGTAGATCTTATAATATTGGTTTTCTCTGGGTCTGGACTGAAGGCACTTGAGACAGTAGTTCATGTTCACACTCGGGTGTTCATTATTTCTTATCACTAAAACAGTCTCACTACTGTGAGTTCTGCAGCTTTTCATTAGAAGGCACAAAATGGCCAACAATCTCTTGTTCCAAGGTCTTTTAAAACTAAACTATCCGATTAAGAGCTGACACCTAAATTATTTTCCCTTTTAACCCAATAACTGATCCCAAAGAGCCCACAATGGGACTTTTCTGCCCAATTACAAAATGCCACCCAAACCCATGAAGAGGAAGGATGAAGAAGTAGGAAGAAGAAACCCAGGAGGACACCCTGTGCCCTCCATCTTGCTTCCATCCACAACATACTAAAAATCCCAAACCCTAAATTTCTCACCAAGTGATACACCTACACTGCTCTCTATAATCTATTTCACACTTTTGTGGATTCCAGTCTATCTTGAAGTCTGGGAAACTTTCTCCATGGGTGAGGGTCAAAGTCAGGGCACCCCAGAGCAGACACAGAAACTTTCCCTGTGGTGCCCTGGGTTTCCACAAGCTCTGGTGCCCCAGCATCCCCATCAGGCTGCCATGGCTGTGCCCCCCAGCTCTGAGGGGTGGGTGTCCCTTCTCCTGTCACTTGGCAGCACAACCCAGCCTGTCCCTGCTGAGCCAGCCTGGAAAGGGGAGCAGGGAGTAGGAAGGGGGGTCCAAACAGGCAAATCTTGTTCATCTCCCCTGTTCTGGCCCCTTTGCTGATGGAGGAGGGCAATGGTTGGATGCTGCTCACCCGGAGCAGGATAAACATGAAGAACAACATGGCCCAGAACTCACTGGGCAGCTCAAGCCAGAGGTTGGTTTTGTTTTAGTGCTCTGTTGTCTTTCTTTCCTCCTCTGGGTTTCATGGCTCTTGAGCTGCAGGGCTGGAAAATTATTCATCCCAACCACAGCTCCCACAACACCCTCTGTAAGCATCTGTGGCTGCAGACTCCACTGCAGCCCTGGGTGGGAGGCCATAAATTCATCATCATCGTCATCATCATCATCATCATCACCATCATCATCATCAGCACCAGCCTGGCCTCCTGTCAGGCAGGAGCAGCAGAGGCTGTGCCACAGACACACCCTGGCTGGCCCAGCCATGGCACTCACTGGGCAGAACCTGTGGGGCAGTTTGTGGGACAAATCCCTGTCCTGTGCTGCCCTGGGGATGAGGGGTGTGGGAGAGGCTTCACAGTGACTCCTGTGAGCCACAGAGAAGTTTGAGAAGAGGGTCCATGTTTACCCCTGAAAGAATTTTCTACCAAGGTTGTTGACACAGAAACCAAGAAAGAAAGAAGGAGAAATAAGAGAAACCTGCAAGTGTCTGTTCCAATGAGCACTTTGTTTGTCCCTCATGACCAATGAGTAAAGTGTAAACTCATGGGTTTTGTAAGAATGTATAAAAAGCATGAATGCTAGAATAAAAACAGTGTGAAGCCTTCTGAAATGGAGTGTGTTGCTTTGTGTTGTCAACTATGACACAGGAGCTCCCTCCACAGCTGCTGGAGGAGCTTTACTGCAGATGTCTGCAGGTTCACCTTGTGCTGGGAGCCCCATGCAGATGTGCTGGCCAGATGTGAGGGCTGAGGCAGGACTCACTCCTGCACTGATGGAAGCTCTGTGGGCAGCACCATGGCTCCCCCAGCATGGCTTTAACTTCCCTCCTTCTCCCTCAGGGCCTCTGCCCTGGAGCTCTGTGCCACCAGCTGTGGGTGACACCCTGTGCCCTGTCCTGGCACTGCTGGCTCTGTGCTCAGACACACAGGAGACCCAGGGGCACTTTCCAAGGGACTGTGGAAGGTCCTGGTGCCCTGCCCGTCCATGAGGAGGATGGACAGTCCTGTGCTGTGCTGAGCTCCAGGATGAGAGCTGGAGACAGCAGAGCTCAGCCCAGCCCTTGCTTGGTCACTGCTATCAGGGCATGGCCTGGGGCAGGCCCAGGTTGTCCCACATGGATGATGTTCTGTTCTCCTCCATGAAATCAATCCTGTCCCATCCTGAGCCTCCCTCCTGTGCCATCAGCTGTGGAGCCAGCCCCAAGCCCCTCCTCACAGAGCAAGGCTTAGAGCAAAGCCCAGCCCTGATGGCTCTGGGCACCACAGGGCAGTTCTGACTGAGGGAGAACAGCAGGGAGAGCCTGGGGTCTCCTGCCTCTCCTTGTCCCTGGCAGCTGCCCATTGTGGAGGGGGCAGCCCTGCCTGGGCTGCAGTGACACGTGGGAGGACTTGTCCCTGCAGAGGGACAATCAATGCCCACCCATGCATGGGAGCAGCCAGCAGCTCAAGAGACTGAAACCCCAACTTCAGCCTTCTTCTGTGCCCCTCACAAGGCTCCTGCCAGCCCATGGCATCCTCCCTGCCACTGTGAGTGGCCCTGCTTTGCGTGTAGGGCACTCCACAGGTCCTGAAATCCTCTGAGACAAGGAGCATCAGGAGCTTTAACATCAGAACCTGTGCAGGGACACACAGGGACAAAGGCTTCTCAGTACAGACTGAAGGAGAGCCTGATGCCAAACCCCATCTCCACACACCCCTGGGGATGTGGAACCATGCTCAGGATTGTCCATGGCCTCAGCTCAACCACGGCCCCGAGTTCCTGGGCCATGCAGAGCCAGGAGAGCCACAGGCTGTGCCCAGCTCTCACAGACACATTTTATGAAAAATCCTTTCCTTAGGATTTTCCTCCTGAGAAGCTGAGAGGCCTCAGGAACAAAATGTAACCAATGGTTACCTGCTGCTGTGGGATGCAACAGGTGCATCTGGGATTGGGCTCATGTGGTTGTTTCTAATTAATGGCCAATCACAGCCCAGCTGTCTCAGACTGTCTGAGAGTCACAAACCTTTGTTATTCATTCCATTCTTTCTCCTTTCCTTGCAAGCCTACTGCTGAAATCCTTTCTTCTATTCTTTTAGTATAGTTTTAATATAATATATATCATAAAATAATAAATCAGTCTTCTGAAACATGGAGTGAGATCCTCATCTCTTCCCTCATCCTGGGACCCCTGTGAACAGGACCACATCCACAGCACCAGCAGGGTGGAGCTGGAGCTGGATCCAGGTCTGGGTCACCTCTGCCCTGTTTGAGGGCATCACCCCAGCCCTGTCCCACAGCAGCAGCTCCTTCACTCCTTCCAACACAGGAGGCTCTGCCTGCACATGCTCTGCAGGTCAGCTGTGCTGAGGTAAAGCAGTGAGGGGAGCTCTGCTGTCAGAATTCAGCACATCCCTCTGGATGGCCAGGACCCCTGCCAGGGGGCTCAGAGACCCTGGCACAGAGCCCAGGATGCCCCTGTGGTTTTGATTATGACCCATGGAGCAAATTGCAAACCTTAGATGAGGATCTGCAAGCCACAACAGTTTAGGTAGAATAATAATCAGTTTGTCACAGGGTGAAAAATAGATTTTTTTGGGTTTTTAGAATGAGGGTTCAGGGGGCAAGATGGAGGGATCTGGGTGTGTCCAGTCTTTCTCCTTCTTCTTCTTGGCCTCCATCTTCTGCTGTGATGGTGGCACTGACAGATTGGTTTAGAGTAGAGGCTCAGTGTCTAACATAGGTGATAGGTATTGGGAAGTAATTGCAAACATTGTACAGGTAGTTTTTAGTATAAAAAGATAACAACTCCCCAGGGGCAGGCAGAGTGCCTGGACTGTCTTGCTGAGTGGACAGGAGGACTTGAGCCCCTGCCCATGGGGCACTTGAAGAAGGAGTCAGAGCTCTTCATTTCTCGGTCTCAAGGTTGTTTATTGTTTCTTATCTATAAAAGTCCTTCTCCTGTCCAGCTGAGGTCCATTCAGCAAGACAGACAGAGGCACTCTGCCTGCCCCTGGGGAGTTGTTATCTTTTTATATTAAAAACTACATGTACAATATTTACAATTACTTCCCAATACCTATCACCTATGTTAGATAGTGAGCTTCTACTCTAAACCAATCCAAAAGTGCCACCATCACAGCAGAAGATGGAGGCCAAGAAGGAGAAGGAGAAAGGCTGGACACACCCCAATTCCTCCATCTTGCCCCCTGAACCCCCATGCTAAAAACCCCAAAAATCTACTTTTTCACTTTGTGATAAATTCACTATCAGTCTGCTTAAACTTTCGTGGCTTGTAATTCTTCATATAAAGGTTAGTATTGTTTTTTCCAAGGGCTAAATCAAAGTCACAGGACACCTTCTGTGTCACCCCTGCACACAGGACATTCCCTGCACACAGGACATTCCCTGCACACAGGACAGACACCCTCTGTGCTCCCAGCTCCAGGCTGCAGCACTCCTGGGCTGGGCACCCCAGGTGGAGCAGAGCCTCAGCCCCATGGAGGGCTGGATTTCCTCCCACTCTGGCCAGGCTGTGTGGGCACTGCTGCCTTCAGCACAGCCCAGACCATCCTGGGCAGCCCATGGGCACCCTCAGCCCCCCTGAGCTGCATTGTTCTGGCTGCAGTTGGTGTTTGGAAATGTTTCTGTGTCACCACATCCTTGTGCCAGGGTCAGCCAAGTGTGATGTGCCCTGTCCCTGCTGCTCAGCCTGCACCAGTGACCATCCAGCAACTCTGCTGCTCCTGGGGACATGCCAGCATGCCAGGGGCTCTCCAGCAGGATGAGTGAATTCTCCCAACATGAAAAGGCCTTGTGAAGCTCAGTGGATGCTCTCATGTGCACAGAAGGATTTATGATGTTGCCTTGGGAGGAGCCCCTTGCTCACAGGGAGCCTGATGGCTTTGTGGCTTTTATGTAACCAGCAAGTCCTAAAGCACACTGGGGCTGCAGGATGAGGGTCACAAGAGGGAAATGTTTGTTTCCACAGCCAGGGCATTGGGCTGGTGGCTGCTCTGCAGCAGCAGCACCTGCCCTGTGTGTCTGGGCCACCACAGGAGGATACCCCAGGGCACACTGTAGGTGTCATCAAGCCAGCTGCAAAGCCAAACCTGGCAGAACCCAGAAAACCCCTCTGGCTGCCCTGGAGGACTCGAGCCCCTGTCCAGGGGGCTCAGAGACCTCAGTGCCCTGTGTGCAGGGTGACACACAAGGTGTCCTGTGTGCAGGGTGACACACAAGGTGTCCTGTGTGCAGGGTGACACACAGGGTGCCCTGTGTGCAGGGGGACACACAAGGTGCCCTGTGTGCAGGGTGACACACAGGGTGTCCTGTGTGCAGGGTGACACACAGGGTGCCCTGTGTGCAGGGGTGGCTCTCAAGGTCTCCTGTGTGCAGGGGGACACACAGGGTGTCCTGTGTGCAGGGGTGGCTCTCAAGGTGCCCTGTGTGCAGGGTGACACACAAGGTGTCCTGTGTGCAGGGTGACAGACAAGGTGTCCTGTGTGCAGGGGTGGCTCTGAAGGTGTCCTGTGTGCAGGGTGACACACAAGGTGTCCTGTGTGCAGGGGGACACACAGGGTGTCCTGTGTGCAGGGTGACACACAAGGTGTCCTGTGTGCAGGGGTGGCTCTGAAGGTGTCCTGTGTGCAGGGGTGGCTCTCAAGGTGCCCTGTGTGCAGGGGTGGCTCTGAAGGTGCCCTGTGTGCAGGGGGACAGCTGGGCAGTGCTGCAGGGCACAGCAGGCACCACACCTGGCTGGGGCTGCACAGCCCTGCTGGGTGCTGCAGGGTGGGAGCAGGAGGAAACCTGATTTAGGAGAGGGAAAAAGGATTCCCAGCTGCAGAAGAGCCTCATCCCAGGGCAGGGATGGCTGATGCTGAGGTGCCCTGGGTGTCCCATCCTGGGGCAGATCCTTCTTTTGGAAGAAGAAGCAGCAGCTTCTAGTGGAATCACAGGGGCATTAGGAGGAGTGGCCAGCTCAGTCACCCACCTGGGGCTCTCTGCTGCTCATGCCAGCTCTTGGGGGCTCCTTATCAAACCTGTTATGTCTCCTCATCCCAAGGCAGCTGCCACAGGACATGGAATAGTGGGCAGGATTTTGGGCCACCCTGGGGCAAGGTCACTGCTTTGAGGCTGCACTACAACCCCACCCTGCCTGAAGGGGAGCAGAAGGGCAAACAGGGTCTCAGTACAGTTTTTTCCACATGAGGAACATGCTTGTGAAACCATCTTCTTTATCTTAACTCTTCCTTCAGGCCTGCACTTGCAGCTCAGTGAACTGAGTTGTTTCTTGTGATTTCAGCTCATGTATGGCCAGCCCTGCTTGCAGAGCAGCCACGTCCCTGCATGGACAACCCAGCTCCAAGAGCAGCAGGGCTGCAGAGGCTGCCAGCTGCCTCCCAGTGTGCAGCTGAACCAGGGGGCTCTGCCCTGCTCCTTGGTGCAGGTTCACAGCTTCGAGCCCTGAAAATGTGCCTGGGTGGGCTGGACATTCACTGCACAAGTGTTGCCCCAGGGGAAGGAGCAGAGACAGTGAGCAGAAGCTGCTGAGCCATGGACTGCAGCATCTGGAGTGCCAAGGGACACTGCTGTGACCCATGGCTGGGGACACAGCTGCTCTTTAGGGAACAGCTGCAGTGCTGGAGCCTTCACATCAGCTGGAGCCCCCAACAGCCAAGCCCCCCTTACAAGGACACTCTTTCCTAGGGCTCTTTATTGTTTGTACCTAAGACCATTCCATCTGAGACAAGGCAGCTGCCCCAGGGCTGTGCCCACAGCAGAGCCCAGGGGCACTGCAGACCATGGTGCTCCATGCTTGTGCTGGGCTCAGGGCCACCACAGAGCCCCACAGTGTGCACTGAGGGGGCACAGAGCCCTCCAGGCACCAGAAATCTCAGGAGAGCTCCAGAAGAGGAGAGGATCCTGCCCAGCCCCTCGCTGTGTGTGCACTGAGAGGCTGCAGTGGGGTGTGGCAGGACCCTGTCCGTGTGTCCCAGGACCCTGTCCGTGTGTCCAGGAGTCACAGCTGGCACCATGCTGGGGACACTGCCCAGGGAGGGAGGGCACTGCTCCTGCAGGGCTCCTCTGTGCCAGAGTCCCACGGTGCCCCCAGCTCTGTACAGGAGCAGGCAGGGCAGGCAGAAGGTGCCACAAGGGCCAGGGGGTGTCAGGGCTGGTTCTGAGCCAGGATGTCCTGGATGCAGGTGTGCAGGAAGATGTACTGGTCCTGCAAGAGAGAAAGGTCAGAGTCAGCTTCTGACAGAGACATCCAGGTCACACATTAACCTTGCAGTTTGCTTGAAAAAATCCCAACTAAGGAGCAGTGTCTGGTACCAGAGCAGGATTTGCTCTCCCCAGTAGTCCATGGTGGTTCTGTGTCACCACAGCCACCCAAGCCTGGTACACCATGTTTGTTTCCCCTTCCTCATCCCCTGTGATGGGGCTGAGAGGAACATCCCAGCCAAGCTGCAGAGGAACAATTTCATTGGCTTCCCCTCCAAGGGCCACAGTGGCTTTTGGATGTGCTGTGGTGTTTGCACCTGAAACAAGAGCAAAGAGCAATTCCAGGGATGTGCAGGGCACAGAGATGGAGGCTTGGGGTCTGGCAGTGACTGGGGCCAGGAGGGAAAACCCCTGGAGCAGCATCTGCCCTGATCTCCTCTCAGTACATTGGGACTACACCAAGGGGAAATGGGGAAGACCCCTGGACCAGGAGTTTCCCTTGGTGCAGGAGCTTGTAGAGTCAGGAGCTGACAGCAGATCAGGGCAGATGCTTGCAGGCTCACAGAGGCACAGAAAGATCTGGGTTTAGCCCAGCTGCATTGTTTGTCTCTTTTTAGTATCACCAAACTGATCCCTCAGGTCCAAATGTGAGCTCTGAGGTCCTGAGTCCCCTGTGTTTGAAATGAGCTTCTGCCCAAACACCAGGCTGCCCCAAAATGACAGCAGGCCCCAAAGCCAGGGCTGAGGAGGGAAGATGTGAGGAGGTAACTGGGGTTGTACTCAGGGCACAGAGCTGGAGGCAAGGCCAGGCACCCACGGTGTGGGCTGGGATCACGTGGCATGGCCAGGGGGATTAGGGCTGCAGAGGGGCCCCAGAGCATTCCCAGAGCTCATTAATGCTCTGGCTGAGCCACAAGTCACGAGGAGCCTCCTCCCTGCGCTGGGGGCTCAGCCTCGCTGAGGGTGAGCACACAATGGCTGAGGCTCAGGGTCACACAGTGCGTGCAGTGAGTCACAGATTGTGAAACGGGAGGGACAGGGCTGGGACAGCCCAGGCACCCGCAGGGACTGGCCACATGCAAGAGCACAACCCCTGGGACATGCACCACGCTGGGGCTGGTGGGGATTAAACTCTGACAGTTACCCCTGAACATCCATCAAAGTTCATCTTCCCCTCTGCTTCCCCCCAAAATCTGATGCCTCCAGCACAACAGCAGCGCTGACCCCCGAGACACCAAGGGGTGCTGGCAGGGCCCAGAGGGGTGGAGGAGGCTGCAGGGCAGCCCTGCTGCTCCTCTGCTGCCCCCCTTCAGCAGGACTGCAGCGTTTGATGGGCCCTTGAAAGGCAAAGGCTACACCCTGCTCTGCCTTGATGGGGAATTGCTGGGAAGGATGGAAGTTTGACAAGAAACTCACAGATATGGATGCTTAGCAGAAAGATTTTTAAATGTAGAGTTTGATGAAGGAATAGAGATGGAAACAAGTTTTGATATAGAAGAAAAGAATTGCTGAGCCAGTCTTACTGGATAACCAAGGAGGCAAATGGGATGTTAGTTAGAAGGGCTTAGAGCAAAGGATAAACCCACTTCAAACAAGAGGATGTTTTTACCAAGCAGAAAGAGAGCACAGGCAAACAAGTCAGCAAATGGTGCAAGTAGAAAAAAGGTCTCAGAATTTTCCACTGCAAGAAAACTGAAAAACAACTTCTAGCTTAAACTGTAATGTACTAACTTTGAGTGATTGGAGAATAGTGACATGAATATGGTAATTATAGTAGTTATGATAGGCTATAGATAATAGTTAAGGTATAGATTGGTTCTGCTGTATTGAGATGCTCAGCAAAGAAAAGTATAAAATGCAATGTAACCAAAAGAAAAGTATATAATGCATTGTGACCAAAAGAAAAGTCTATAATGCATTGTAACCAAAAGAAAAGTCTATAATGCATTGTGACCAAAAGAAAAGTAAATAATGCATTGTGACCAAAAGAAAAGTATATAGTGCATTGTAACCAAAACCAAAGGGTCTCCAGGCCTGCCTGCAGCTGGAGCTGACAGCTGTGGGCACAGCTCTGTCACCCATGACCCTGCACTGCTGTAACCTCTTGGATGGAATAAACTGCATTTTGGAGAGCTGCCTGGATCCCACATCTCTCATTTAGGCTCTTACAGGGAATTGTGTCCCTGCAGGGCCAGGCACGGCGGGAGCACAAAGCGCCTCTGAAGAAGGGCAGCGAACGCCTGGCCCTGCTCTGGCTCCCACCACGCACATGGTTCACATTAATTAAGAATGTAATTAGCTTCTTGAAGGAGGCTGTGCAGCTGGGAAGCCTTGGAGAGATCTTCCCCAGTTCTGCTGTGCCCTGTGGGGAGTGTGTCCAGGGCTGTGCATCAGCTCACTCAGCAGCTGCAGCAACTGAAGCATGTCCAGAGGCACTGGTGCCACAAGCAGCCACCAGGGCTGGCACAACAAGGCTGGGCTGGCATGGAATGGCTCTATCAGACAGTGCTACAGCCCACAGGGCACCTGCTAACGTGGCACTGTCCCATTGTCCCCCTGGCAGGCAGCCCCAGCTGTGACAGCAGGCTCTGGGGCTGGGGGATGCAGCAGGGAAGGTGCTGCCCATGGGGACACAGAGCAGGGAAGGTGAGGCCCATGGGGACACCCAGCAGGGAAGGTGCTGACCATGGGGACACCCAGCAGGGAAGGTGCTGACCATGGGGACACCCAGCAGGGAAGGTGCTGACCATGGGGACACCCAGCAGGGAAGGTGCTGCCCATGGGGACACCCAGCAGGGAAGGTGAGGCCCAAGGGGACACCCAGCAGGGAAGGTGAGGCCCAAGGGGACACCCAGCAGGGAAGGTGCTGCCCACAGGGACACCCAGCAGGGAAGGTGAGGCCCATGGGGACACCCAGCAGTGAAGGTGAGGCCCATGGGGACACCCAGCAGGGAAGGTGAGGCCCATGGGGACACCCAGCAGGGAAGGTGAGGCCCATGGGGACACCCAGCAATGAAGGTGCTGCCCATGGGGACACCCAGCAGGGAAGGTGCTGACCATGGGGACACCCAGCAGGGAAGGTGCTGGCCATGGGGACACCCAGCAGGGAAGGTGCTGCCCATAGGGACACCCAGCAGGGAAGGTGCTGGCCATGGGGACACCCAGCAGGGAAGGTGCTGCCCATAGGGACACCCAGCAGGGAAGGTGCTGCCTGTGGGGACACCCAGCAGGGAAGGTGCTGCCTGTGGGGACACCCAGCAGGGAAGGTGCTGGCCATGGGCACACCCAGCAATGAAGGTGCTGGCCAAGGGGACACCCAGCAATGAAGGTGCTGCCCATGGGGACACCCAGCAGGGAAGGTGAGGCCCATGGGGACACCCAGCAGGGAAGGTGCTGGCCATGGGCACACCCAGCAATGAAGGTGCTGCCCATGGGGACACCCAGCAGGGAAGGTGAGGCCCATGGGGACACCCAGCAGGGAAGGTGCTGCCCAAGAGCACACCCAGCAGTGAAGATGCTGCCTGTGGGGACACCCAGCAGGGAAGGTGCTGCCCAAGGGCACACCCAGCAGGCTCTGGTCCCCAGGCTGACAGCCATGCCCAGGAGCCAGGGGGAGCAGGCAGGTTGTGTAGGGTGACACCAGTGCTCCACTTTTCCTTGAGTGCAATGGGAAGAGTGCTTTAATTACTGTGAGTTCATATGCAATTTAACTGATCTTAACTCAGAACCCAGGAGAGGGAAAACTCTCACCTGGGAAAAGTCAGTGCCCTCAGCCCTTGGTGGCTGGCAGAGCCCCAGGGTGGGGAAGGAGCAGGAAGGAAATCCCTGCTGAGGCTGGACAGGCAGCAGGGAGCACCCAGGAGTGGGCAGGATGCTGCCAGCTCCAGGAAGGGGAGCACAAGGACTCTGCTGCACCCTGCCCACCACCCCCTCTCCTCCCCACCTACCAGAGTGGGGATCAGGAGGCAGCAGCTCCTGGCCAGCTGGAGGCTCACACCATAGATGTCCACGGTTCTCTCAGCTTTCATCTGGTGCAACAGGCAATCCAGGGAGATCAGGGTCCCCATCTGGCTCATGTCACCACTGCAGGGGACAAGGGGGGTCACTGATGCCAGGCCAGGCTGAGCTGAGCCCCTCTGGAGGAGGGCACAAGGAGCCCTGTGGGCACTGAGGCACTGGGAGCTGTCTCTGTGTGCAAGGGAGGGTACCAGGGCTGCTCCCAGCACCCCTGCAGCTCCCCAGGGATGGCCTGGGCCCCTCAGCCTGGCAATGCCTGCTCCCCCCATGCTCCCCAGCCCAGCCCTGTTTGCCCTGTCTTCTCCCAGCCCCTGGCAGAGCACTGTGACCTCCCAGGCTCAGAACTTCCACTGGCTCCCATGGGCCCAGGGCGTGGCCCATCTCCAGCAGCCCTGGAGCTGCAGAGAAAACTCCCCCCTTGTGCAGGATCCCTGCTCCAGCAGAGCCACAGCTGGCACTGCAGGAGGGCTGAGCCCCCATGGGATGGGGCTGTGCCACCCCCTGACACACAGGGGACAGGGACTGCTCTGACTCTGGCAGTGGTTTCTTTTCTTTTTTGTACTATTGCATTTGTATTTTTAATTTTCCTAGTAAAGAACTGCTATTCCTATTCCCATATCTTTCCCCGAACGCCCCTTAATTTCAAAATGATAATAATTCAGAGGGAGAGGGTTTAAATTTTCCATTTTCCATTTCAAGGCAGGCTCCTGCCCTCCTCAGCAGACACCTGTCTGTTCAAGCCCAGCCAGATCTGGGCATGCCAAGGCCCTGTGCTGGCCCTGGGTACCTGCAGTGCAGCAGGACAGGACCCCCTCTCCTGCGGGGGGCGCTGCCCCGTCTGACAGCCCCCAGCAGCTCCACCAGGCTCTGCACATCAGGCTGCTTCTTGCTGCTCCACAGTGTGTACAGGAACCTCTGCACCTGCCTCTCCTTTGCCTTCTTCTCCTGTGAGACACAAAGAGCTGATGTGGGTATTGGGCAGGGATGGGGGGTCTGGATGCAGAGGAGCCCCAGCTCTCCCATCCTTGGGCTCTCTGAGGCTCCCCTGAGCTTTCTGCCAGCCCCTGGAAAGCTGCCCAGGCATCTCTGCTGGGCCACTGCCCCCCACCCACTCTGGCAATCTGCTCTCCTTCCCCACAGCACCCTGGATTGCTCCTGGAGAGGCAACTGAGACCTTCAAAAGGCTCAGACAGACCTATCAGCCCCCAGGGCATCTCCCATCTATCTCCTGTGTCCACTCAGGACAATCCAGATTGCAGTTCTGGATGCTGCAATCCAGACTCACTCCTGCACTTGTGGACTGGAGAAGCCCCAAACACCCTTCAGCCCCTACAGACCCACCCCCATCCCCACCCAGGCTGTGGGAGCCAGCACAGCCCCATGGACACACACGTGTTTCAGTTTGAGCTGGGTGCATCTCCATCCTGAGACAAGCTTCTCTGTGTCACACTGGATGGTCAGGGTCCTTGTGCAGAGAGAGTCTCCTTCCAGAGGCCAGCACACCTCACCTGGGACCTGTGTGCAACCAGAAATTTGGCTTTTTGTTGGTGGGCATTGTCTGTCACACCAGTCACCCTCTCTGGGGTCTGTGCTGGGGCTGCACCAAGAGCACTCCCAGCACCTCTCCATGTCCACCCCCCACTAAAACCTGAGGGAGTTCCAGCAACACCAGCAGGTTCAGCCAGCTCAGGTGGGAACTCAGAGCTGCCTGGCAGCTCAGCTCAGAGCTCTGAGCTGGAATCTGCCCAGCCAGTGCCCAGTGCCCACACCCTGGCTGGGCAGAGCAGGAGCTGCTGCCCTGGGTCTCACACAGATGGACCTTGAAGGGCCCCAGCTGAGTCCAGGCATGGGGGTGACAGAACCTGTCTCCCATGACCAGCTGTGGGAGCACCTGGACACAGGAAAAGTCCAGCTTTAGCTAAGCTGGGTCTCCACCCAGGACTCAGTGAGGAGTTGAGAGCTCTGCTAGTTCCAGCTCCCCTGAACAGAGCCCCCCTCTGCCCTGGCACAGTGCCTTACCTCCCCCTTCTCCTGCCATGGCAGAAGTGTGAGGATTGTGTGAACATCCTGTTCCCACACCAGGGTCCAGAAGTCCTCCATGGTCAGCTTGTCAGGGCCATGGACAGCCAGGTAGTCCCTGCTGGAGCTGCAGCCCTGGGTGGGGAATGGGAATGTCACTGTCCTGCTCTGCTGGCCCAGGTGGCTGCAGGAATGGTCAGCGAGAGCAGAGAGCTCAGCAGGCCAGGAGGCAAGGACAGAAGGGAAAGCACCAAGAGAGGCAGGTGAGGGCAGCCCAAACTGGGCAGGGGAGGGAAGGGATGCCCTCAGTCCCTGCAGTCCCCTCTTCTCCACACAGAAGCACTGCTGGTGATATTTTTGCCCAACATCTGGGAGGAGTGATGTATCTGACTCCACTGATATCAGAAGGCTAATTAATTACTTCATTATACTATATTATTCTATTCTCTATTACACTATATTACATCACATCTAAACTGAATCTGCACAAGCACCCAACTCGCCTCCACTGCCCAGAATCTCGTGAGTGTGTGCTGACTGACAGCCTGCACACGTGCTTTGCCCTGAAAGCCAAGGAAACAAAACACCATCCCTGTGGGTAAACAACCTCCTGTTCCAGAATGCAAGGCAAGATGTATTCTATTACCATCTGTATGGCACTTGTCTTTTGTCAGTGGGCAGCTTTCCTTATCTCTTCCACACCCACTGCTCCCTCCAGGGAGGCATCTGCTGATAACAGCTATTGACTGTCCCTGCATGGCTGATAAGAACTACAGCATCCCATTGGGAGATGTGAGCCCAGGGGGAGGAGCCAAGCATTCCTACCCGGATATAATCTGGAGATTCTGGAACACCAGCCAAGCATTCCTACCTGGATATAATCTGGAGATTCTGGAACACCAGCCAAGCATTCCTACCTGGATATAATCTGGAGATTCTGGAACACCAGCCAAGCATTCCTGCCTGGATATAATCTGGAGATTCTGGAACACCAGCACAGCTTCTGCACTGGATTGCCCAGAGGAACAGCAGCTGCCTCTGCCCCTGGATCTGCAGAGGCAGAGACTGCACCTTTCTCCAGGATCCCTGCTCCAGCAGAACCAGCCCTGGCACTGCAGGAGGGCTGAGCCACAATTCCAATGGGACTGCTGCCAACACCCTGACCCACAGGGTGTCAGGCTGGGTCCTGACTCTGGCAGTGTTGGTTTGGTTTACTGCATTGTTTATTTTATCCTTTTATTTTCTTCCCTAGTAAAGAACTGTAATTTCCTGCTCCCATAATTTTTGTTGCCTGAGAGCTCCTAATTTAAAATTTATAGCAATTCGGAAGGGGGGTGGTTCATTTTGTCCCTTTCAGGGGAGGCTCCTGCCTTCCTTAGCAGACTCCTGTCTTTCCAAACCAAGACACCTCCATATTGCATTCTACCTTGGCACAACACAGGAACAGCCAAATGAGATAAGAATTGTTTTCTCTTCTCTCATTCTTTTCTCTGCTTCTCTCACTGCTTCTCTCAGGTTCAGAGAATGTGAATCCTACAGACACAGTGACAGGGAGCAGTGGAGCAGAGCAGGAGCACAGCCAGGATGGAGACAGGCACAGGGTGGGTGCTGCTGCTGGGGGTGATGTTGGGAAGGATGGAAGTTTCACAAGAAAGTCTCACAGATATGGATGCTTAGCAGAAAGATTTTTAAATGTAGAATCTCAAGAAGGAATAGAGATGGAAGCAAGTTTTGATATAGAAGAAAAGAATGGCTGAGCCAGTCTCACTGGATAACCAAGGAGGCAAAGGGTGTGTTAGTCAGAAGGGATTTTTATGGCTTAGAGCAAAGGATAAACCCACCCCAAACAAGAAGATGTTTTTACCAAGCAGAAAGAGAGCACAGGCAAACAAGTCAGCAAATGGTGCAAGTAGAAAAAAGGTCTCAGAATTTTCCACTGCAAGAAAACTAAAAAACAGCTTCTAGCTTAAACTGTAATGTACTAACTTTGAGTGATTGGGGAATAGTAATATGAATATGGTAATTATAGTAGTTATGATAGGCTATAGATAATAGTTAAGGTATCGATTGGTTCTACTGTATTGAGATGCTCAGCAAAGAAATGTAAATAATGCATTGTAACCAAAAGAAAAGTAAATAATGCATTGTGACCAAAAGTCTATAATGCATTGTGACCAAAAGAAAAGTAAATAATGCATTGTAACCAAAACCAAAGGGTCTCCAGGCCTGCCTGCAGCTGGAGCTGACAGCTGTGGGCACAGCTCTGTCACCCACAACCCTGGCCTGCTGTAACCTCTTGGATGGAATAAACTGCATTTTGCAGAGCTGCCTGGATCCCACATCCCTCATTCAGGCTCTTACAGGGTGGGACTCACCGGGACACGCCAGACCTGCAGCAGTCCTGAGAGGGGGCCCTGCTCCAGCAGGGAGAACTTCACCCTGGAGCGATCATCTGCAAGGAGAGCAGCAGCTGCAGGGATCCCAGGCACTCCTGAGCTCAGACAGCCTTTGCAGACTGACTGCCACACAAACCCAATCCTTCCTTCACCCCTTCTGGGCAAAGGCACTCCCTCCTGCAGTGCTCATCTCCAGCCTGCTGGCTCCCACAGGCCAGGTCTCCATCCCTGCCCCTGTAGTGCAGCTCACTCAGTGTCTGAGCCAGGGGAGATCTGCCCCTCTCTAAGGATGGAGAGCCTGTGAGCTCTCTGGGCCTCAGTTCCAGTGTCTGACATCTCCATGGAAATTCACTGTTCCTTCTGCTGAGTTGGATTACCCTCCCAAACCACCCCCTTGCCTCTTGTCCCTCCATGGCACACCTCTGAGCAGACTCCATGAATTCCCTGTGCCTTCCCACAGGTAGCTGAAAACAGCAATAAGATCTCCCCTTTTCCTTCTGCAGGCTGAGCAAACCCATCTCTGCCAGTCCCAAGCACCACATGCTCCATCCCAAACACCTTGGTAACCCTCTGGGGGAGTCACCAAAGTCTCAAAATACTTTCTTATGCTCTGGACTGCTGGCCCTGCTCCAGGATGGCTCCATACAGGAGGAGAGGGAACAGGAGGGAAGAGGATGCAAAGTGTCCCAGAACTCACAGGGCAGGATGCTGGAGGAGGGCCGTGCCTGCTGGCTGCCTGAAGATGGAGATGCAGAGCTGGCTTCTTCCTTGACAACCTCCAGGAGAGCCTGCCAGGGTGAGAGAGAGGAGGAGGCAGTGAGGGAAGGGTCAGGACAGCAGGAACCAGGGTCTCCTGAGGACACCTGGACTCAGCACAGGGGTCATGGCAGCACAGGCCTGAGCAGCAGAGCCACGAGAGCAGCTCTGCAGGGCTGCCAGGGCCGTGCCAGGCTGCCAGGAGGGGGCTGCTGCTGTCCAGACAGACACCTGGGAGGGAGGGGCTGGTGGACAGACCCTGAGCAGTGCAGGATGCAGGAGGGAGCTGCAATGCCATGGAGAGGGGACACTGCCAGGACACCCAGGGAACTGGGGCCATATGGGACCCACTCAGGAGGCACTTCCAGGGTGTGCCCCAGCCCCAGCAGGTTCAGTCACTCCCCCCAGGTCCCCTCAGCACACACAGCCATGGCAGCACCCCCTGCACCTGCCCAGGCCAGCTCTCACCTCATACTCCCTCAGGAAGCCCATGTGGGACTTGGCTGCCTTCTGGGCACAGTGCTGAGCAAAGCTCTTCAGAGGGATGGGGCAGGACCTGGGGAGAGAGGCAGGGCACAAGGCTGAGGCTGAGCTCACTGAGCAGCAGCCAGGCTGTGCCTGCAGCAGGTGCAGGGCTGTGAGCAGACCCTCCCTCCCCAAATGCCAGGGGTGCCCCAGGCTGCCAGCCCAGCCTGTGACAACCTGCTCTCCCCTAGACAGGGGAGGTCTCAGGGGGGACACAGCCCAGGGCTCATTCCCAAGAGGCAGCAAGGACAAGGACATCCTGTTCTGCATGAGGGAGGGGACAATCCAACCACAAAGACAAGTGCATGACCTCCAGATGTAGCCCCAAGACAATGAAATAGGTGTCAAAGCCATGCCCAGCTGGACCCTGCTCCATCCTCCTGGCCTCCATTAGGAGCACATCCCAAGGTCACCCAGCTGCCAAGAGCCTCTCCAGTTTTACAGATCTCCAGGGCAGGTCTGTGTGCTGGGAAGCCAGAGGCTGAGGGAAATGCCTTCCCCAGGACAGCTCTGCACATCCCTGGTGTTGGGGTACCCAGGAGACTCCACTTTGTTCTGTGCTGCTGGGCTTCCTGTCCTTCTGTCCTGCAGCCAAGGCTCGCTGGGAGGGGCTGTGATCAGGGTGGGCAGAGTGGCAAAGCACAGCAAGGCCTCACCTCTGTGTCCCTGATAAATCCAGGAGAGGCTCCTCCAAGATCTTGTCCAGAATGCAGCTGTGCAGGAAAATGTACTGGGACTGGAAGGCAAAGGCAGAGAGGAACACAGACCATGACACTGCAGAGACAGCAGCAGAGGGGGGCTCTGGTCCCTCTCCTGAGGGCAATGCTGGCACCTTGGCCCAGCCCCAGGCACTGGAGATAGGAGACAGCCTGGGGAGCACCACACACCAACAACATGGTGTGAGTTAAGAACGGCCTGCAAAGGGCCTGATCCTGCTCCTCAGTGCTCCAGGGTGTTTCTGAGCCTCCTGGGAGGTCTCTGAGACTCTGGATGTTGCTGTTGTGGGTCTAGAAGGGCATGAAGCAGCTGAAGACCCCCCCAGCAATTTCCACTCCAGCTGAGCTGCTGCTTTCAGCAGCAGGAGGGCAGTGACAGGCTGAGGAGCAGCCTGGGGGTGCTGGGGCTGCCTGCCCAGCTCATCCAGCTGCCAGCCCTGTGAACTGCAATGGGATGAAGCGAGGGGCCAGGGGAAAGAGGGGGCAGAGATCTCACCAGTGTCTGAATCATCAGGTACCGGTTCATCCTCAAGGAGTACACAACACCAAAGATGTCCACCACCTTCTCCTGCCTCATCTGCTGCAGCAGCCGGTCCAGGGCAATGAAGGTGCCCGTGCGGCCCACGCCAGCACTGAGGGCAGGGACACAAAGGGTTAAAGGGGCCTGACACAGCCCTGGCTCCCTCCTGCTGCTGGACATGCTCCCAAAGTGGGCACCCAGGCACTGTCCCAGCTGGGTTGGGGCTGAGGAGCACCCAGGCTGCCCCGGGCTGGTGCTGACCATCTCCCCCTGCCCTCTGGTGTTTCTGTGGCTGAGATGATCCCCAGGTATTAGAAAGTCTCTTTTTTTCCCATCCCTTTGTGACCAAAGAAGTGGAGATTCCTCAGTTCTGCTTTTCAGGGTTTACCTTTCCTTATCTGTTCCATTCTTTCTCTGACCGCCTGAGGTCTGTCCAGCAGGTTGGGTTGTGGCACAGTCCCTGCCCTTGGGGTGGTGTTGGCTTTTTATACTACAACCTACGTGTACTTTATTTACAATAATTTTCCAATGCCTATCACCTATATTAGACAGTCTGCCTCTAAACCAATCCAAAAGTGTCACCAGCAGAAGATGGGGAGGAGGAAGAAGGAGGAAAGAAGGAGGAAAGAAGGAGGAAAGAAGGAGGAAAGAAGGAGGAAAGAAGGAGGAAAGAAGGAGGAAAGAAGGAGGAAAGAAGGAGGAAAGAAGGAGGAAAGAAGGAGGAAAGAAGGAGGAAAGAAGGAGGAAAGAAGACAATGACAGGAGAAGACGAAGGAGAAGACGAAGGAGAAGACGAAGGAGAAGACGAAGGAGAAGACGAAGGAGAAGACGAAGGAGAAGAAGAAACCCCAAAATTCTAGTTTTTCACCCTGTGGCAAATTAACTATCATTCTACTCAAACTCTTGTGGCCTGTAAATCCTCACACAAAGTTGGTAATTGTTTCCATGGGCTAAAATCAAAGGCACAGGTGTCTTTGACTCTGTGCCAAGGTCTCTGAGCCCTTTGCCAGTGTCTTGAATCACCCAGGGCAGCCAGAGGAATGTCCTGGGTCCTGACACTGCCCCACACCCTGGAGCTGGGGGCCAGCAGACCTGTACTCCTCAACACTGAGCAGGAGGCTCCAGAGAGCAGCTGTGTCTCCTGAGCTTTCCCTCACTCCCAGTTTGTGCATCCCTCATCCCCCCTGCCCTCTGCCATCATCCCCCACCATCCCAGGGGGCAGAGCCTCACCTGCAGTGCACCAGGGTGGGCCCTGCATCCTTGGTGCTCTGGATGTGCTCCTGGACCAGCTCCCTGAAGGCCATGATGGAGGTGGTGGACTCGGGGATGCCGTGGTCGGGCCATGCTGTGTAGTGCAGGTGGGACACGAAGCGCTCTGCCCCCAGACCCTCCTGCAGGGGAATGCTGATGGGTGTGCAGCCCCCAGGGCAGCCTCACACCCCTGACAGCACCTGGGCACTTGGGGACACCTGGCTCAGCTGCAGGGAACAGCCAGCATCAGGTCTGCTCTGCCTGGTGGCCTCTGCCCCTCCATGCTCCCCACAGCCCCTGCAGCAGGGTAATCGTTGGTAATTGTTTCTCCCACTTTCAGACCTTCTCCCAGCATTTAACTGACTGAATATTTTGAAGTGGAATCAATATTTTCTTTTTCCACTCTCCTAAACACTTTATTGCTGTGGTAGACTACTGTAGGCTAGCTAGTAGAGCTTTTCATTTTCACCATATCTGTTTTACATCCTCAGGCCCTATGTCACTCCTTTCTGTATTAGTCAGTAGGAGGTGCCAAAATGTTGGCAAGAAAAGTAATTTTTTCAGGCCAAGACAGAATTAATCACCTCCATTTCTGTGTCTTGCAACCAGGAGGGAGGGAGGGAGCACATCTGCCTTTGGCTGCAGGGAACATGGCCTGGAAACCACAGGGAACATGGCCTGGAAACCACAGGGAACATGGCCTGGAAACCACAGGCTATCCTGCTGCAGGGACATGGAAATGAGAGAGCAAGGGTGGAGAGCAGCATGACACATGCTGGACACCCCCGTGTCACCCTCACTGCTCCTCAGGGCTTGGGTCTTCTCTGAGCCCCAGAAATGGCAGGGAAAGGTGAGGAGTAATGTCAGTGCCCACCCCAAACCCCTGACAGGTCCCCAGAGCCCCTGGAGTCTGCACTCACGTGCCACAGCTTGAACTCCCGCACTGTCCACTCCTCAGAGCTGCTCTGCATCAGCAGGTGCACCCTCACCTGCCCATAGGACACAGGGGCAGACTCTGATGGCCAGTAATGATCACACAGCACCTGGAGCAGGACAGGGCCCAGTGAGGGACCAGATCTGGCTCCCAGGGAGCATCTGCAGAGCAGCAGAGTAGGGGAGCCAGGACAGGTCTTGGGGAGCAGCCAGGGCTGTTTCCCCTTCCCACTGGGAGCTTTGCACAGCTCTCCCTCACAGCCCCTTCATTGGGATCTCAGCCTCCTCCAGAAAAAAGGACCTGTGTGGGTCTCATCATCCCTGGAGGAACAGTCCATGTGAGGTGGCTCACCCAGAGGACATGGCAATGTCAGATTCTGCAGAAATATCTGAGGGTGATGGGCATGGTCCCAGCTGAGCTCCCACCCCCAGCTGCACAGATCAGCCTCTCTTCCCCCAAGCTGTCAGGGAAGCTGTGTGGGCTGTGCTCATCCTGGAGCCAGATCAGAGCAGGGTTTTGTGGAGGACACAGCCCCAGCCCTGGGCTCAGCTCCCCCCACCAGGTCAGGCTGGGCTGGGGCTGGCAGGGACCTACCCGCCCATTCTCCATGCACACGGTCAGCATGATGATATTGCAGACATTCTGCTCCCACACCAGCCTCCAGAAATCCTCTATGGTTTTCTTCAGGGGCCCCTGGGTGGCAATGAACTCTTGCTGGGATGTGTAGCCCTGAGCAAGAGGCAGACAAGAGCAAGATGAGTTAGCAGGTTGCCAAGGCAGGTGGGTCCTGCCCTGGGACCAGTCAGTGCTTGGTCTGTTGTTGTGGCAGAAGGGGAAATTCCTGCTGCCCTCAGCCCATGTGGGCACAGTTCCCAGGCAGCTGATCTCAGCAGCAGCTGATTTCACAGGAAGCATGAGCTGCTCAGCCACACTTTCTACATATTTGGAATAAAGTGACCCACACCATTTCCCTCCAAGCAGTTCCTCATTCAGTCTAACCAGAGAAAGACAGATCTGGGTCTGCCTGTGCCTGCTGAGGGCAGGTGAGCATGCAAGGTCTCAGGGTAGCTTTGCCCTTGGACACACACATGCCCCAGATGCACACAATGCCCATGCATGCAGCATGTCCTGCCTGTTACCTGGGAACACCTCACACAGGGGGGCTGAAGGCACAGCTCCAGGGTTGTTCAATTGCAGCTGCACAGACCAGAAGGGAAAAGAGCAGGCAGAGAGACAGGGCAGTAAGCTGGGAGGTGATGGAAGAGGAGAGATGAGAAGAAAGCAGAGAGACTTCCCACACTCACAGCATTTGCCATCTCACAGGCTCCATCAGTGCCTGCTACTGCAACCACCCCTCTCCACCCTCTCCCCAGCTCCTTGCTGGCCTGTGCCAGCTGTGCCCAGCTGTTCACCAGCACACCTCATGCCCACCAGCCTCACAGAAGGGGACACTGCCCCAGCCCAGGCAGAGTTCCTGTGCCAGAGCCCTGTGGCCACATCTCAGTGGGGAAGGCAAGTGGGCACTCACTGGCATGAAGTTGGCATTGATGTAATCTGAGTGTGGATCCTCCCCCAGCTGGCTCAGCTTGACCCGAGAGTGATCATCTGAAAGAGACCCCACACAGGTGAGACCCCAGGGAGCCTTCATCAGGGTGAGTGGTGGGACTGGGTGAGCCCCAGGAGCCCTTCATGAGGACATGGGGCTGGGTGAGCCCCCAGGACATGGGGCTGGGTGAGCTCCAGGAGCCCTTCATGAGGACATGAGGCTGGGTGAACCCTTCATGAGGACATGGGGCTGGGTGAGCCTCAGGGACCCTTCCCCAGGACATGGGGCTGGGTGAGCCCCAGGAGCCCTTCATGAGGACATGGGGCTGGGTGAGCCCCAGGAGCCCTTCATGAGGACATGGGGCTGGGTGAGCCCCCAGCGACCCTTCATCAGGACATGGGGCTGGGTGAGCCTCAGGGACCCTTCCCCAAGACATGGGACTGGGTGAGCCCCAGGACCCTTCATGAGGACATGGGGCCGGGTGAGCCCCCAGGAGCCCTTCCCCAGGACATGGGGCTGGGTGAGCCCCAGGACCCTTTCCCAGGACATGGGGCTGGGTGAGCCCACAGGACATGGGGCTGGGTGATCCCCAAGGAGCCCTTCATGAGGACATGGGACTGGGTGAGCCCCCAGGGACCCTTCACCAGGACATGGGACTGGGTGAGCCCTTCACGAGGACATGGGGCTGGGTGAGCCCCCAGGACATGGGACTGGGTGAGCCCCCAGGGACCCTTCACCAGGACATGGGACTGGGTGAGCCCTTCACGAGGACATGGGACTGGGTGAGCCCCCAGGACATGGGACTGGGTGAGCCCCCAGGGACCCTTCCCCAGGACATGGGGCTGGGTGAGCCCCAGGACCCTTTCCCAGGACATGGGGCTGGGTGATCCCCCAGGAGCCCTTCATGAGGACATGGGACTGGGTGAGCCCCAGGACCCTTTCCCAGGACATGGGACTGGGTAACCCAGTGGGAGAAGCCTCAGCAGCTCCTGCAGGGAGGCTCTGTGCTCTGCCAGGCACCTTCTCCCCAGAGAGGTGGGCACTGCCTGCCAGCTGGGCTAGCAGGGCACTGGCAAACAGAGCTGGGGTCATCCTGGGTGGCAATGAACCAGTGAAGCTCATGGACCCCCTCTGGTCTCCTGGTGGGACCCATCCTGGGCTGGGCTCACCCAGCACAGCTGGAGGAGCTGGGCAGGATGGTGGCTCAGCCCTGCCTCAACCTTTAACCCTTGAGTCTCCAGCAGGAAAATGGAAACTGAGCCCATTTCAAGAGTCCTGCTGCCAGGAAAGGAGCCAGGCACTGGCCCTGGCAGGGGTGCAAGGTGAGCCTGTCCTTGGACACTGCCCTGTGAGCTCCCACCCTGGGGGCTGGGGGAGAAGGGAGGAGACAGCACTTACAGGGTAACACATGGGGATATCTGTTCTTGGAGACATTTGCTGGCAGCTCAGCCTCCACCTTGGACTGCTCCTTCCCAACTTCCTTCAGCTCCTGTAGGACAGGGGAAAAGAGAAGCACAAGCATTCCTCTGGAGAGCTCCTGGTCAGCTCAGCTCCCTGCTCATGGCCTGTCTGGAGGGTAAAGAGCATTACCCTCACACAGAGAGCTGCTCCTCTCCCCCCTCACATGGCCAGTGCACTCTGAGCCATGGTGGCTTTTCCCTCTGCCTTTTCCAACAGCATTGTTCATATTTAAAAGAAAAACCCAAGAACAAGTTCTGGGGGAAAAAGCCTTGGAAATCTACCACAAAGCTCAGAGGATTTTCTGCTGAGCAAACACAAATATCTTGTGCTGCATCTGTTTCTGCCCCTGTCCTCACTCAAGAAGCCAGAAAAGCTTGATCTGGGGAGGGTTTGAAATTGCTGATGGGAGTTTGAAGATGCTGCAGCAGAACAGTCCAGAGGCTGCAGGTGCTGGCAGTGGGAGCCAGGGAAGGCAGCCTGAGGTGAAGCTCACAGCCTGACCCTGAGGTCTGAGAGTGCTCCTCGACCTCCCCTCTGGCTGCAGGCTCTTTCTACCACTGCCAGGGTGGTTCTCACCACCTCCCCTCAGGCCAGGGGCTCTCTGCTCTCTGCTAGTTCATCTCACACCACATGTGCTTTGAGCAGAGCTTGAACAAAGCAGGTTTTGAGCAAAGGAACTGCTTGACACTTGGTCCATCAGATCTTCAGCTTCCAAGGCTGCTCCTCAGGCTGGCTGGATTGCTAGAGATGGGTGACCACCCCTGGAGAGGAGAACTCCATATTGGACAGCCAACAGCATGAGGCACTGAGTGCAGAAACCAAATGTCATCTCTAGGAGGTGTCACTGACATATTTTCTGAAAAAATCCTTCACCAGGATTTCTTCTCTTGGGAAGCTGGGAAGCTTCAGCTTGTCCATGTTTTGCTCCTCTGGAATGTGATTTGGAGAATTGTTTACCCAGCATGTGAATTGTTTTTAATTAATGGCCAATCACAGCCAGCTGGGTTGGACTCTCTGAGTCTGTAAGGAGATTTTATTATTCATTCTTTGTGAGCCTTCTGATGTCTCCTTTCTCTTTCTTTAGTATAATTTTAGTATATTGTAGGAGTGTTGGGGGGTAGGATGGTCAGGATGGACAGAGAGGAGAGATCTCTGCAGCTAGGGCTTGGAACTTGTGGGTTATTGCAAAGGGCCTGGGTGCAGGGCCCTGCTGGGAGCTGCCAGCCACAGCTGGAGCAGGACTGAGAGAGGGAGAGAGAGGTAAAGAGAGAGAAGGCAAGAGCGTGGTAAAGAGGATGAGAGAGTAAAAGAGAGGATAAGAGAGTAAGAGAGCAAGGTTCCCATTACAGTACCATAAATCTTCTTCTGTGTTGAATATTCTGATTCTCACTAACCAATCTAGTCCAAGATACAAATCCTATAGCATTTCCATACAGCCTATAAGAATCATTACATTACCATCCTGTGTTACATTTTAAACCCTAAAAACTCCTCTTGGGGCCCCTTCTGCCAAGCTGTAGGGTCTGCTCTGACCCTTGGGCCTGTCTGCAAGCAGAGGGTGTTGTTCCATCAAAAGGGGATCACCTTCAGCTGGCCACACCATTGTTTTCCAGTTGTTCAGTAACTGAGGGATCTCAAAGCTTGCTTTCATTTCAATCCCGCTTATAGTTTCCATGTTCTCAAAATCTTTTGCCAAGCAATCATATTTATAAGGCTTTCCTGTTTCACCTTCCTCAACAGTATATCATTTTCATATAATATAATATAATGTAATAATAAATCAGCCTTTTGAGAACTTGGGAGTCAGATTCTCATCTCTCACCTCATCCTGGGGGCCTGTGGTGGTGTTTGCAGGGGTCCCAGGACGAGGGAAGAGATGAGAATCTTGACTCCATGTTTCAGAAGGCTGATTTATTATTTTATGATATATATTATATTAAAAGAAAATTATATATTAAAACTATACTAAAAGAACAGAAGAAAGGATTTCATTAGAAGGCTAGCAAGGAATAGAAAAGAATGATAACAAAAGCTTGTGACTCTCAGAGAGTCCAAACCAGCTGACTGTGATTGGTCATTAATTAGAAACAACCAACATGGACCAATCAAAGATGCACTTGTTGCATTCCACAGCAGCAGATAATAATTGTTTTTCTTTTCCTCTGAGGTTTCTCAGCTTTTCAGGAGAAAAATCTTGGCAAAGGGATTTTTCAGAAAATATCATGGCAACAGGGACCCACAAACAGCACCACAAGGAGGGTCTCATCTCACCTCAAACTCCTGGAAAAAAGCATGGTTAGCATTTGCTGTCTTCATCTCATAGTACTGCTTGAAGTTCTGCAGGGGGACGGGCCGGTGGACGTTTCTGCAGGAAATGAAGTCCAGAGGAAAACTTGCCTTAGTTACTGGGAGGCCTGGCCAGCCTCAGGGCCACTGGGACAGCCCTGCTGGGACACCTGGAGGCACACAGGGAGGGTTTACAGCCTGCCCAGGGAAGGTCCAGCAGTTTAAATACTGGAGGGATTTCAAGGTGATGAGAATATTCTCCTGCTGCAGAAACTCACAGAGGAGGAGGTGTGGACAAGGCATTGACTGGGAGTGGAGCTGGGCAGTAAATACTCAACTTGGGAAAGGCTGATTTATAAAATAACTGAGGGGAGGGGACAGCTGGACATTTCCTGAGTCAAAGCTTGAAAAAGGAAGTAGGTAAAGGACAGTGGGAGCTGCAGTGGGGCCATACAGAGGGCAGACTCCAGCACTCACCTCAGGCTGTAGGTCACCATCTCCTGGGGTGGGCTGCTCTTCTTGGTTCTAGAATCAAAGCACAGGGTTAGGGAATAATGTGCTCTGACTCTGTGATTTAGATGGCTGAATAATTGCTTTATTAAGCTATTCTATATTACACTAATACTATATTAAATTATGTATTAAAGAGATATTATACTAAAGAATATTACCCCCAACACAATTACAAACACATCAGAACCTCCTTCTTAATCAGCCTAATCCCAATAGCAATCTACATCCACTCCAGAACAGAAAGCCTCACCTCCTTCTGAGAATGAAAATTCATTATAAGCTTCAAAATCCCCATCAGCCTAAAAACAGACTTCTACTCCCTTATCTTCTTCCCATTGCACTGTTCGTATCATGATCTATCCTACAATTTGCAACATGAATTGAAATAAAGAATAATTGAATAAAGAAATACTAAAGAAAAACCTGTGACTATCTCCACATAGATTTAATTAGTCAAGGAATTAAAATAACTTTCACTAATATCTAATTAACAAATTACTTTGAGTAAATAAACTCCATAACACATTCCACATGTGCAAAACAACAAAACCAGTAAATAAAGATAAGAATAGTTTTCTCTTCTTCTTTGAGCTTCTCACTATCTTTCCCAGAGAAAAATCCTTAAAAACTTGTGCCAGCTGCTCTCTGTGAAGAGAGCTGTGGCTACACACAGGAGCTGTTACTTGGCCTGCAGTGCAGAGATTGATGCCATGAGGTATTGTGGACCAGTGGCAGGCACACTGTAGGGTTTTGTGACTTAACTGCACATGGGCAGCTCTTCTCTCCCCTCTTCCTTTGGCTTCTGAGTTTCCCAGGCACAATTCCACTAGCCCACGTGCTAGTTTGTCTAAGTCTCTTTTTACACCCTCTCCCTGCTCTCCTCCAGGCTTGGCACTGAAGGTTGGGTATCAACAGGTAAGATATGGCTCATGCTCACCTCCTTGCTTTGAGCTGTTTCCAGTAAACCAAAGCAAAAACAGCTGCAAGTGTCAGAAGAAACCCCACAATGATTCCAGCAATTATTGGCATTGAGAGTGGAGCTGTGTCTGCACTGGATCCAGCGGCTGGAAATGAAAGGAGAGAGTATAGAGAGAAGAATCAGTAAAAATGTTTTTTATGATGAGGGTTGTGAGGCCCTGGGACAGATTTCCAGAGCAGCTATGGCTGCCCTATCCTTGGAAGTGTCCATGGCCAGGATGGACAGGGTTTGGAGCACCCTAGGATAGTGGAAAGTGTTCCCTGCCCATGGCAGGGGGTGGAACCATATCAGCTTTAAGTCCCTTCCAACCCAAACAATTTTATAATTCTATGATATATGGCTGCATTTATTCTATTTATTATATTTACTATAACCTATGAGCTCCCTCTGGCTGTTCATTACCTCTAAACTACACAGCCAGGTAGGGAAGATGCTACTCTCCAGCTTACCTGAGAACATGGTGAATGTCACAGCAGGGGCTACTGGGTCATATTTGGTGAAGGCAGCAATGCTGAACCTAAAGGCAAAGCAGAGTCCTGAGTCAGGACAGCCTGAGTGAGCACAGCACCCAGAACCCAGCACCCAGGGGGACAGAGCTGCTGCCTGGATAAAGCTGGTTTTCTGTCATGGATTTAGGGGATGTGTGGAAATGGTCTTCCCTCCCTTTTCTGCTTCTTGGACCAGTTTTTTCCACTTGGGAAAGCATGAGAAATGGTTCAGAAAGCACAAATGGGAAGCAGCTCTCCTCCAAAGGGTTATCAGCAGAGAAAGGTGGAGTCTGGTTGTAGGAGCATCAGGGGTAGGACGGTGGGGATGGATGGAGAGGAGAGATCTCTGCAGCCAGGGCTTGGAACTTGGGGTTATTGCAAAGGGTGCAGGGCCCTGCTGGGAGCTGCCAGCCACAGCTGGAGCAGGACTGAGAGAAGAGAGGGGGAGAGAGGATGAGAGGGTAAGAGAGTAAAAGGGTAAGAGAGTAAAAGGGTAAGATAGCAAAAGCATAAGAGAGTAAAAGGGTAAGAGAGCGAGGTTCCCATTACAATACCATAAATCTTCTGTGTTGAATATTCTGATTCTCACTAACCAATCTAGTCCAAGATACAAATCCTATAGCATTTCCATACAGCCTATAAGAATCATTACATTACCACACTGTGTTTCATTTTAAACCCTAAAAACTCCTCTTTGGGCCCCTTCTGCCAAGCTGTAGGGTCTGCTTGGACCCTTGGGCCTGTCTGCAAGCAGAGGGTGTTGTTCCATCAAAAGGGGATCACCTTCAGCTGGCCACACCATTGTTTTCCAGTTGTTCAGTAACTGAGGGATCTTAAAGCTTGCTTTCATTTCAATCTTGCTTATAGTTTCCATATTCTCAAAATCTTTTGCCAGGCAATCATATTTATAAGGCTTTCCTGTTTCATCTTCCTCAACATCTGGTCTCTTACAGGACACAAAAATCAAAACCACATAGTTCATATCAGCTGGTTAGCAAGGTTGACAGGAGAGAGCTGAGCCCTGTTTGACATTTCAGCTGGAAGGGCCAGACCTGCCCAGACTCCTCCTTGCACACACACACACACACACACACACACAAGTGGCTGGTGCATCCTCTTCCTCGTGCAGATGTGCCCCTCATCCCCTCCTGGCAGCAGGCACACCAATGCCCACAGTTCTCTGATTTTCCTCCTGAGCAGGTGACCTGGAAGGGCCCCTTCTTGTGCCCTGAATGCAAGCCAAAGCTTTTTAAGGCAGCACTGGATATTAGCAGCCAAGGGTTTGCTGCCTGTGTGTGGGTCCCCACACCTGGCTGCCAGGGCACAGACCTCCTCTGAAAATGAGCCTGAAAATGCCAAGGCATGAAAGATGAGGGCTTGTGGATAAATAACTCACTGAAAGACAGGAAACAAGAACAGAAATTCTGAGTGGGAATGAGCTGTCAGCTTTTCACCACCCTAATAATCATTAATTCAGCAGCACAGTCTACTGTGGATATTTAGGTCGGATATTTAGGCTGAGTGTTCCATGTACTGAGGATATTTAGGCTGGATATTTAAGATATTTAGGTCAGATATTTAGGATATTTAGGTCAGTGCTGTTTGTACTGAGAACATTTATGTTTTTAGGGCAGCCAAACTGAAAGAAAGCAGTGGTGTAAAAGTCAGAAAGCTGTGGTGTCCAAGTACCTTCTAGTCCTGAATAACTGGACAGTTCAGTACGTGTTGGTGACTCATGGGATGGAATCGTGGCAGGTGGACTAATGACAGGGCCAGGTGGCCCTAAAAAGCTGCTCCCCCCAGGGAGGTCCCTGCTGGAGTGAGAAGTTCAGGCAGGTGGGGCAGGTGCAGAGCCTGTGCCTGGCTCAGCTGAAGCCCCCTCGAGGCTGCTGACACCCCTGAGTCTGGGATCTCTGCTGATCCCATCCCAGCTGACCCCTGTCTACCCCTGCAGAGCCATGGCTGAGGGCTGAACCAGCAAGTCCTGCCCTGAGGGTGAGGCATGAGCAATACAGAACAGACAGATTGGATGGGGATCAGTCTCCAGGCTTCTGGAACCTTCTGAGATCCCCTGACAGCCCAGGGACCTGGGATGGGCACATGATAGGAGTGCACTGGCAGCCACTCTCCTGCCAGGCAGGATCACACAGCACACAGAACTGCTCTCTGCTCTCCAGGAC